>NC_040036.1:3262148-3483261 GCF_003713205.1 Coffea eugenioides | reverse complement strand
CAGTTTTTCAGCCATAATGTGGGACGTAGTATACTTTTGGGAATTACTCATTATCTTTGTCAAATTTAAAGGGCTATAGTGAAGCACTTTAAGCATGATCTTCCACCAAAAACTTCTGCAATAAATGCAAACTGCATTCCTTGTTCAGTATAATGTTTCAGTTAATTCACATTACCTTACTTTTATATTTTTTTCAAAAGAAAAAAAAAGAATGTTACATTAGTCCCTCGTCAGTTTCCCAAGCTATTTGTCTCTAAGTCTGGATAGTCACTCGAGGTGACTGGAGAAAATATCTTAATCTCTATTTTTGTTCTAAACTTTTAGTGCTTTGTGCGTAGAAATAATAGCATTAATGGGAAGACATTTAGGTAGACATTTAATGAAAAAATAACGTTTTTCCTAATCAAAGCTATGACCATGTTCTGGGACTAATCTGATTAATTACTAATACAATGAGAACCATATGTCTAAATACCTAAACTCACATAAAAGCCATAGTACCATACTTTGTTGATTGAGCCAG
The DNA here is from genome assembly GCF_003713205.1 of Coffea eugenioides. Lineage (NCBI taxonomy): Eukaryota > Viridiplantae > Streptophyta > Magnoliopsida > Gentianales > Rubiaceae > Coffea > Coffea eugenioides. Next base: position 3,482,738 of record NC_040036.1, on the reverse strand, counting down.
CAAGGATTAGTATGGAAACAACAATAATATTACAATATTGAGAATATTATTAATAATTGAAAATTCAATGAAAATATCAATATTAAAAGAGTAAATAGTACCGAAACTTCTAATTTGATTGGCGCGGCGTTTGAGTCGGTGTAGTCGAGATTTTATCCATCGTAGTTGATGTGAGATTTCTCTTTCGTCGACGCAAAGTTGTTGGAACTAATTCTTGTGCGGGACCGTTGTGGCGTCCTTTTCGTTTTGTTAGCAGATGTTTCCTCCTTTGCAATCTTGCGAGTTTGAAATTCAGGCATTGTTGACATGCCTGTAAACGGCCATGTTCCATTATGAAGTTAATTTGAGAGGTTCGAGAAGGAAGTTGATTGGAAGGGTTTTAAGAGTAATTCCCAAAAGTAGTACCAAGTATATTGTTGCTTCGTGGCAGTTGGAAAAGATCATGTGCTATCTTCAATTCCGTTGAATTATGGGCTATCTTTATTCTGGTCAATGCTCTTCAACTCACTGGAAAATGGGACGTGGGAGTTTAGTTTGAAGTTAACTTCTCCTTTATTTTGAGGGAAACGTGGATGTAATGTGGCCCATGATATTTTTTACGAAATAAGATAAATGTGAAATGCTAGGAAAATAGAGTTGAGAGTGGGAAGGGTTGTGGAGGTTTGTTCCAAAAAATCCCTTCTCAAATTTATATAGATATAGATGTCATGCTGAGTCGGCCGTTGATCTGTATGAATTTTTTTTTTTTTACCAATATTTTGAGAAAGTAGTCTGTAGGGACGGGAGTTTGGGATTGAAAATCATATTTTTATATACATTTATTTATATCAACTTCATAAAATCTCCTTATTTTGCCCTCTGTCCCCAAAGTAATTAACAGACTAATATTTCACACTCTTTCTTTACATAACCTTCACATAATATACCAACCTCTATTTCTTAAAGGGATAATCGTTCAAAACGTCCCTCACATTTTACAAGATGACTTTTTTTGTCCATCACTTTTAAAAGTGTAATTTTATGCCTCTTACAAATTCACATTAACCAAATTTGGTCGCTACCTAAGTTTTCGACTAGTTTTTAGTCGGAATCCACCACGTGACTTGCATGTGATCATTTTTTAAGGGCAAAATTGTCAAATCAAATTTTTACATAATCTGATTTATAATCCCTCACATTTCACAAAATAAATTTTTTCGTCCCTAACATTTTACAAAATGAGTTGTTTCGTTCCTCACATTTGAAAAAATGAATTTTTTCATCCCTCATACTTTTTAAAATGAATTTTTTCATCCTTCATTGATCATGTATACGAATAGTTTTTTTTTCTATAAACCCACGTATATGTTTATTTGATTTTACCTAAACAGTATGAATAACATGTAATTTATTTATATTGAATTTCATCTAAACATGTTAATCGTAGTTGTACACATGCTATTCAATAGATATATATAAGGGTTTAAAACTAATAATTTTGTTTGAAACCCATGTATATACTTATATGATTTCACCATTTGAACCTATTCAATACTTATGACATTTCTCTTTTGGTAATAATTTATTTATTGAGTTGTATAATAAGGTCATCTAATTAATGGGTCCTAACTCGAATTATATAATTGTGCTAACAAATTTCAGTTTAAATCTGAAATTTCTACTCGACACTTTTAAGATCAACAGTTGAATTACTTGTCTTATGATTTTGTTAAAATTTGAAAGTGCCAATCACTTATTTCTTTTTGTCATACTTTTCTTTTGTTTATTTTTTCTATCCAAATTTAATTCGATATAAATACTCGATAATAATTAGGATTAACTGTCTTCTTTATTTTCAAATTTCGAGTAAAAGAAAATGAATATAAGTGAAAAACTAACAATTTTGTTAAACCCACATATATATCTATTTGATTTCACTTGAGCAATACGAATATTGTGTAATATATCTCTATTTGATTTCACATGTTATTCGTACTGTTCAGGTAAAATCAAATAAATATATACATGGATTTAAAAAAAATTATTCATACACATGATCAATAAAAGATGAAAAAATTCATTTTGAAAAATGTGAAGGATTATGAATCGAATTATATAAAATTTGATTTGACAAATTTGCCCTTAAAATATGATCACGTGCAAGGCACGTGGTGAATTCCGATAAAAAATTAGTCGAAAACCTAAGTAGGGACCAAATTTAATCAATGTGAATTTGTAAGGAACGTAAAATTACATTTTTAAAAGCGAGGGACGAAAAAAGTTATTTTGCAAAATGTGAAGAATGTTTTGAACGATTTTCCCTTTCTTAAATAAGGTAAAATATCAATCAAATCCTAATTAAACTAAATTGAAATACCAATTAAAATAGAGGTAAAATATAAAAAGTGAAAATAAAATCAACATAAAAAGTTAATACGTCATTTGTTACAAACATGAGGAGTCAGGAGTTTCTTGTTTTAAATTTTAACTGTCAACCTCTAAACTCCGAGTCCAAATGCTCCAAGAAAAATGCTATTGTTAAGTTTTTTCTATAGTAATTACTCTATTATATTTTCAATGTTTAATTATTCTTGTCGGTGATTATTCTTTTTAACATCTAAATTTGACAAAATATAGTAATATGTGATTTTTTTAATATATTATCATACTTTAATATCAAATCAAACTTAATTTCCTTAAATTCTAAGATATTTTTTTGTAAACAAACCACTCATAATTGTTTACACAGCACGTGATAATAAAATAACATTTTTTTTATCACATAACACTCGTATTGTTAAAGAATAGAAGGGTAGAGAGTTTGATTCTGAGTGTTTTATTTAAGACTTGTACTAGCATTAAAATGTAGCTGAAACGCAGAAAGGCCCTCTTGATGAAATCAATTTTGAGAGGGATGATCATCAACTAAGCAAGAAAAATCACAATACGGTTGGCTTTGAGTGAAGGAATTCAAAAAGGATTAACATGAGAAAGTTGAGGAGAACTCGGACTTAAACGTAGCCTTATGCCATGTTCCAGTTGAAACACGCACGGGAACTTTTAACTTCATATGCCATAGATGGAATCGAACTAATATGATGATCGAGTCAAATATGCTGACAAGAATTCGAGTAACATCTTAAATTAATCTTGATTTGCTGCTTGACAAGTCTAGTAATTGCCCCTAACTAATGAAAAAGTTGCACGTAAACATACAAAAAGGTTCTACTTGATTTCAAAGTAGACTCTACTTTGCATGTGAATTAATGTTCGATTGAAACTTTCTTGTTGATTTGGAATCAATTATTAGGCATGCCAAATAATTACTCGGTATCAACATAAAATTTCTCATTCATCAAGTATTTAAAAGCCCTTAAATAATGCAATTTCTCAAGGTAGATAGAATTGATTCAAATTCGAAGTCATCCTGAAATGAATTGGTTTGAAATTCATTCGATGATATCTTTAATTATGTACTTTTTGATGGATAGAATTGCAAGACATTGCCACTAATGCCATTTAATTGAAATTTGAAAGGACTGTCGATTAATATTCAAACGACATATGCAGCGTGGAGTCTAAGAGTAGCATTTCTTTGTTGGGCCCCCTTTTAAGGTTTTACCGTCGCTTGGGCCCTTAAAACCCTTAATGAAGCCCTTCGACTGTGGCCTGCGACTTGAGTGCTGCCTTGTCCGTTCTTATGAGCTTTCGCTTTTCTGTAGGAGAAGTTAATTTGGGTGATAATAGAGTATTATTTGGAATAATTACTGTAGCACTTTTTGTGATTTGATGTATGTAAGATAAAAAGGTGGTTAGGAATATAAAAAGATTGATTGGAAAATGTGTTTATGATGCAAGCGAAATATTATTATTTGAGATAATATGTTATCCAAACACTATACCAATACATAGAGTATTGATTACGTATTCGGCATTTACAGACTTTTTGAGAGCATTGAATAAATCTCTTGCATTTGGAAATCAACAAAGAGGAGTTTTTGTCCATTTAAAATTAAAAACTGTAAAATATCCTTATTTATTAGTGTAATAATTATTTCACATAACAATTACTTCCAAAAGCCAAATGGTACAAAAAAACTTGCTTTAAGCAGACAATATTTAATTAATCCGTAAATCTTCCTCGTTCGTAGATTGGATAGAGAAATTGTGTTAAATTTATAGATTTCCTCTCACATCCAATCCTTTATTCATTCAACAAGGCATGAGAATGAGAAAACTTAGAGAACTAGTTTTTGCCCTCCACATTGTCGGGGCACTCCAAGGGACCGGACTACTTCCCATATAAAACTGTGGAGCGCAGACAACGTTGCAGGTATTACTTTAGGTAGTAGGGCAGAAAAGTTGGAGCTTGTATAAAGAAAAGAAACAATTATAACATCAATACCTCGAAATCTATAAAACTGAACCCCGATTGACACAGGAAGTCGGCTAATCCCAGAATAAAATCATCATCAAGCAACAAAAAAATTTGCCAATCAAAGAGCTCAACCTGCCAGCTTATTTGACAGCATTAGAATCATAAACCATAAATATTAAGCTAATATAATTGAGCAAATTACCAAATTTTCTAAAAGCACATTGTCAAAAAGACACGTTTCGAAAAAAGATCCATTTAAAGCTCTGGCACCGAGCAAACCACATTAAAGTGTATCACCTCTTCCTTTTTCTACCTGAAAAATTACCGTTGAAGCCTCTTATATCACTTGTAGTCTCAGAAGTGTTCTGCTTATTTGGGCCTTTCCTTCCTCCATAACCAAACTTGGAGTTCCTGAATTCCCTATTCTTTCTATTTTTATCTGGCCCTTTCATCCCCCTTCTACCACCACCTTTCCCTGCCTTCCCTCCAGAACGGTCTCCTGGAGCCACCCCGGGCTGTTTCTTACTTGATCGCTCAAATGCCTTTCCATCTTCAAAAGCAAAATCCAAGTCACCGTCTTTGTCACCACCTGCAAAGCCACTGTGCTGCCTATTTTTCCTCCACTTCTTAACAGACTCTATCTCTTCCTTCTTTTGCTTAGCCCGCTCCTTGAGCTTCTGTGCCTGTACCTCTTTGGCTATTTTCTTGTTCTCCCTTGCCTTCCTTCTCTCCTCACTCTCCTCAATCTTTCTTTTCTCTGCCAACAGACGACCCTTAACTTTCTCCATGTGAGTATCAGATTTGACCATCTCAGCATAGTAGTCAGATGGCCTCAAGAAAGGTATCCCCATTGACTGAAACTCCAGAAAGGCCTGCCTTGTGCCCTCCAATGCCTGCGTATAGAAAGCAAGCTCCCGCGTCAAGTCATCGTTAACGTCCACCTCTTGCTCCCTGTCAATGTCTACCGAAAGCTTGTGTATCCAACCCACATTTTCAGGCCAACTTATATCTCCCAGTTTATCAAGCAAACCATCCCTGTTGTTTACAGCAGTCTTTGAAGGTTCAGCCAACTTCACATCTTCATCTTCTTCTGACTCTGGTTCTGAATCAATGACTTCATTATCGGGATCCTCCATTCCAAGATCATTGATATTTTCCTCGTCCAGCATAACCTTTTCTGGGATAACAATAGAAAAAGAAAGTCAGAAAATAATCAGTAGGTAAGCTCATTAAGTCAAAAAGGATACTTAGTATGTTTCTCATCCATATTTAACTAGCTGTCACCAGAAGTAAACTATATGAGAATTATATTCAGCATTGCTAGTGATGCACACCTTGCAAACAGAAGATGACATCTGACCGGGTATGCAAGCCTTAAAGGACTTAGATGGCTTTCTGACACCTACTTACATTAAGACCTGCCTTATTCTAAACTATAAGTTCCGCCTAGCTAATTGTACACGTTCCTAATCGCACAGATATCTGTCTTTTTCACAAATAAATGGTTCCCTGAGGACAATAGGTTCCATAAATATTAGAAGCAAGTAAATATACGCATATAACTGTTCCAAACAGTAAAATAAAATCAGTTAATGGGGCCAAAAGATGTAAATCCATTCACTTGAAGTGTACAACTTCCGCAACCCCAAATTCTCAAAACAATTGAAACTTCATACAGGAAACAAGGACACAGACAGGCAAAATTATAATTACTACAGCAGGAGGACAAGTATACAAGGAGACAAAAATTAACCGTCAGGACCTTCATAGTGGAGATATCCATGAAAAAATCAAGATACAATAACCAAGAAATAGCAGCAAGAAAAGTAAAATGAAAGGTCTAAAGAAAGTTTTTTTTTAAAAAAAACTAGATTTTTATCCTAAAGACCGAATCTTAAATTTCCCAATATTAGAAAAAAACCCTAAAAACTCTCAACCATAGGAAAGAAATAGAAGAAGATATACAAAAAGGGATAGCAAAAGCCCCAAAACACACAACCACGTGAACTCAAGATAACAAATTAATGGACAAGAACAAGTGATAGAAAATTTTACTTAAAAATATGATTCCTTTTCTAAATTTAGAGGGGGGAGGTAGAGGATCGATGGATGGATGACGGGCAAGCTGACTAAATGAAATGGAGGGGTTGGTGATGAAGGGATCAAGGTTTAGTGAAGGATACGAGCTAGTTAAGGCAGCAGCCTCCTCAGTCCTCAAAATCCCTAATAAACCCTATCGGCTTGTCCCTCCTCTCTCAGCACCAGTTCAAAACAGGTAATTCTCACTTTTAGGCTAGGGATGGCAACGGGGCGGTTTTGGGGTGGGGGAAGGCATCCCGGTGTCCAAAAGTTCCCCGGCACCGCCCTGTTTCCCCCACCGGTGCCCACGGGAGAAGAAAATACCAGTTAAGTAAACACGACAAAATAAAGGCATACGTCAGTTCGCTAAGTGGATTTCACTTCAACCACACCCGCTCAGTCACTACAAAAGCTTCTAATAGATAATCAAATGCAAAATTTCTGATATTCTATAGCAAAAACAGAAGTTCAGATTTTTCTTCCACTACCAAAAGTTTATATTCCTCTAGCTGGTTTCTACATCAGAATGCTCAAAGTGAATTCAGATTCAACGAAGTATATTCATTCAGAATTCAATTTTCACAAGTCTTCACAGAAAAGGTTAATAGCCTCAACAAAAGCATATAACATAGAACCAGGAGTCAAATTCTATTGCACATAGCAATTGATTTTGGGGAGAGAATCTGACAAATTACAACTCGTGGTGGTTACCAGGTTATGGGTTGGCTCTGTAAAGCTGCACCCTCTACTTCAGGCGGTGGAGAATGGAGCGGCGGCAGGCAGGTAAGATTGAGCGAGTGAAAGGGAGGAGCAGAGTTGCGGCTACTGTTGTTCGGGAAGACCGAGAAATTGAAGGCTCGATCGACGCTCCCGCAGTGGAGGAAGGTGTGGTTGACAAGATTAGACGGAGAAGCGGACGAGCAGTGAGTTGTGATCGTCGATGGACAGTGACAATGCGTGGGTGGGCTTGCGGCTGATAAGAGGATGGAGGGGTAATAAGGGGCCCGAGAGAATTAGGGTTCCATGAATGTTTGCATAATTAGGGTTAATTACAGAAACCTTCCCGAGGTTCATCCTAATATCAACTAGCGCTGTCAAAGTTACAAAAATTTCACATACCTCCTCTATCAATATAACGTGACAGTCACATTGTGCCTAGATATCCCAATCAGCGGTACTGAAATGACAATGCTACCCCAACATTTTCTACTTTTTTAAGTAGCAAAAGGCTGGGAAATTTTTTTTTCAAAAAAATCCTATATCTAAAAACAAATAACATGAATCCCGTATAAAATAGTTTTCTCACTCTTTACCGTGAAAATCTTTTCTTTTAATGTTTGTCTCTGCTATAACCAATCTCTTGAAATTTTCACCCTAATTTCTAGGGCTGTGAATCGAAATCGAAATCGGTAATTCGGAACTTTGAAATCGGAATTTTTCGAAATTTTGGTATCAGAATTTTTGACCGATTTCGATTTCGAATTCACCAATTCCGAATTCGAATTTGTTCCGAATTCAATTCGGAATTCGGTAAATTTCGATTTCACCGAATTCATGAATATAATAATTATTATTTTTATTATATAAATATTATATTACATATATATATATATAAAATATTATATATATGTGTGAAAACGAAATTGAAATCGAAATAGAAATTCCGATTTCACCGAATTCATGAATATAAAAATTATTATTATAATATAAATGTTATATTATATATATATATGAAAAACAGATTTGAAATCGAAATAGGAATTCCGAATTCAATTTCGATTTCGAATTGTGAATTCGAAATCGGAATTTTCGATTTGAAAAATCTCATTACCGAATTCGACCAATTCGAAATCGAATATTCCGATTTCCATTCCGAATTACCGAATTCGAAATTCCGAATTCAATTCGATATTCCGATTTCCATTCCGAATTACCAAATTACCGAATTCGAAATTGAATTCGATCGGTAAATCGAAATTTTTCGATTTTGCACACCCCTACTAATTTCCCTCTTCAAAGCAAGATTTTTGCTTCTCTTTTATTACAATATTAATTTCGACCTTGTTTCAACCAATGTTTTGAAGCTTTTAGGGATAATTTCGATCTCCAACAATTTCGCTGAGGATCTCTAAGGTATCAAAAATTTTACCTATCTCCCTTACCCTTTTGGAAATGAAAAAACTAATCTTAACTTTATAATGAAACTCCCTTGTTTGTCATGCTCATACAGAGGATAGGTTTTATAATTGTTTCCCGATTTTACTTTTTATTCATTTCTCTTGTATTTCATCAATAAGGTCAAAGTAATTATAAATAAGGGTAAAATACACAAAACCTCCTTGCGGTTTGATTATTTGACATACTACCTCCTCATTATTTAAAAACACCCACACTACCCCCTCGTGCTTTGGACTAGAGTAGAATTACGCTTTTTGACCTGCTATTGAACCGATTTCTGTCTATTATTAATTTTTTCTTTTTCATTTTATTTTCTTTTCATTTCCTTTTTTTTTTTCCTTTTCTTTTTCTATTCTTCGTCTCCTTCTTCCTCAGTTTCACATTCTCCACAACCCACAATATCGAAGCAAGGGGGTCTTGGCATCTGCTCATTTTTTCATTTTCACATTTTCTTTCATTTTCCTCCTCTCTCCTGCTCCCCTTCCCCCTCCACCACTTCACACCACCATCCCCTCCACTAGAACTTTGCACCACCATTTCACACCATCATCCCCATCTCCACCCAAACCACCACTTCATACGACCATCCTCTCCACCCAAAGTCTAAAATCCTACAAATTTGGAGTACCATAATATGAGAGGTAGTGGGTCAATTTGTACTTTTATGTATTGCTACAGATCTAGTCCCCCACGGTAAAAATGGGCACCACCGGATCAGCCATCAAAGACCCAAAAATTGGGTAGAGGAATTCTACAGATGGGTCTCATTTTTGCTACGATTTCGGGGAGAAAGAAGAAGATGACTTGTAGTTGTAGTCTAAAACCGTTCTTAACATTTCTTTTCTTCCTTTAGTCTTTATCTTCCGCCTTCGTAATCTGCATCCCCACATCCCTTATATCTACGCCGTTCCCACTCACCGCCTCTCCTATTCATCAACTACGTTCTATATCCTGCAATTCTTTTCCAGACGGACCAAAACAATGGATCCTTGTCCATTCGTCCAAATTGTGATTGGAAACTTGGCGGTGAGGCTACCTCCCCCATCCTCTTGGTCTAAGTCAACGACCACCACGACCCTGTGTTACTGTAAAATCAAGCTCAAAGGCTTCCCAATGTAGTATTCGACAGTCCCGTGGCTTTCTCAGGAGAGTGGTACTGATGCGATTGAGAGTAGGATTTATGCTGGGTTTAACTTCAAGAAGTTGGAGTTTGAGAAGCTTGTTGAGAAATTGGCTGCCAGAGGTAGGACTTGTGGTTTGAAGATTGAGATATATACGGGAAAAGGAGGGAATACTTCTGTAGCTTGCGGGTGGAAGTTGGGTGGGAAATTTTTGGGCAGTGTTTTGGTGCAGCTAGACTTGAAGGCAACGGAGCATAGTAATAAAGGGTGCGTGATTCAGGATGGATGGATTAGTACGGTGGGCGGTGGGAGGGAAAAAGTGGTTGAGTTGCATGTAAACGTGAGAGCTGAGAGCTGAGCTAGACCCAAGATTTGTGTTTCAATTTGAAGGAGATGTCATTTTCGCTCATCTGATTTGTCCACTTTTTCAAGAATTTTATGATGGAAGCTTATGAAATTCATGAAATTTTTTCTTGGATATTTGGGTGAATTTGGATTTTGGAGCCATTGTTTTGGAAGAATCTTTGAAGACAAAGCCGCGTGCGGTGGTGGCGACTGGTCAGTAGAGATAGATGGTAGAGCAAAAGTGAAAGGGTATGAATAATTTTTAGAAAATTTTAAAAGTGCATCACTAATTATAAAATTTGTAAGAATACCTATGATAATTAAGTCAAAGTACCAAAATTAAAAGAAAAAGTGACAATAAAATAAAAATTATTAAAAAAATAATAATACATCATTTGCAGGTAGCATACAGGTTACCGGTCAAATTTCACTTTAGTCCAAAATCCGAGGGGGTAGTGTGGGTGTTTTTAAATAATGAGGAGGTAGCGTGTCAAATAGTCAAACCACAAGGAGGTTTTCTGTATTTTACCCTATAAATAACTATCAGATCAAATGTCAAACTAGTAAACATTTTTTGATAATTTTTAAAATCATCCAATTTTTTAGTTATTTTTTATATCAAAATCAAGAATATGTCAACATAATCGAAAAACAAATGGTCCAAAATAAAATCACTATCAAACTATGATAGTTATAACATCAAACTAATCCATAATCTTTTAAAAAATCAAGATAACATTTTTTTCTTTGTCTTGAAAAGAATCTGTATCCCCAATAAAGTACTAAAAAAAAAGAAGAGGAAATCCAACTGTTTAAGCAAGCTCTCGATGCTCAACTGGGTGTATTTCGCCACATTTACTAAGCTTCCGTAGAGTCTAGTCTCCTTTCTTCTCTGAACCATTTCCGTGGGAGTTATACTTCGCTTCAGGTAGATGTGATCCTCTCTGATGGAACCTTTGCTTTTCTCACTTTCTGTGGATTAGAACCCTGAAGATGTTGCTCTCTCTGCGTGTTCACACACGAGATTTTGTGGAAATGAAGATATCGAGACATGTCTTAGCTGAGGAATTTAAAGTTTAAATGGTACTCGACGTTATCATTTTTCCCGCCCAACACTAACAATTATCAATATTATTATTTGGAATAGGGTATTATATCTAGGGATAATTTCAGAAACCTCCTCTAAGGTTTCTAGTAATTTCAGACAGCTCCCCTCACATTTAAAAAATTACACATATCTCCCCTAGAACATAGGTTGGGGTTTCACCTTGATGGTGTAAGACCAAAAAATTATATGAATGCCCAAAATTGCAATCATCTAAATTTCCTTAATATGAATAATCATTAAAAATTTTTAAAAGTGAAGAATACACTTGTATAATACCAAAATTATGAATTTTATTGTTTAGCTAATGTCTTGATATTTTCCATCCCCATGATTTTCTATATCCACCCGAATTTTCAAACTCTTATAACTTCTTCTTCTAAACAAATTCTTTGTCTTAGATGTCAAAATCCATTGTCGTAATTCTTAATTTACAATCTTTATCTCTCTATAGGTTTTTTTTTCATATATTGCTTACCAAACCGTTGGTTATACAACTCACAATCCTTACCTTTTTCCCACTCAAATGGTCAAGTCCTCAATTACAAAATTCTTTTAACCTCTTCTCTCAACATTTGGATTGGTCATCCTAAATCAACCCACATTTTTTTTCTCTAAATTGACACAATTTTATTGAGAACAAGTTTGATGTCTATTAAGAGGAATCAGACAAAATATCAACAAAGTGCAAGTTTAGGGTAGTAGTTTTAGTACAATCTATCAAATTATACTTTCTCGTAATCCAATAGCTTTTTTTATGTTCAACGATATGAACAATTGGGTTATTGGTAGAGATGATTGCTTCTATCATCATCAACAACAATGGCATATTTGAGTAATAGAAAGAAGGAGACATCTTTCTTGATTAGCATATTTGAGAAATAAAAGGTTACAATTTAATGGTCATGGTAGAAATAATTTGATCACAAGTCTGGTCAAGAAAAATTGTTTTCCTTTTTTCATTTTCCTTTTTTCTGTTATCTTTTCCCTTTTTTTATTAATGGCTTATATTTTGAAAAATTATGAAGGTTATTATAGTCATTGTCTATCATCAAGGGAGGTAAGTGTAATATTGAAAACCTCAAGGGAGCTTAGTGAAATTATCAGAAACCTCAGGGGAGGTTTCTGGAATTATCCCTTATATCTACTTAAAAACTTCAAAAGTAATTCCAAACATAAATTTAGGAGTAATTGTGATCATAGGTACTAAACTATTTAAAATAGCATGATCTGATCATTGAACCTTTTTTTTACTTATCCAAAAGATCACTCAACTGTCTAAAATGAACCTTTTAAGTCATATTAGCTAATTTTTCTCGTAACCAACCACTAAGATGCACATTCGACTTGCATTCCAAGTTTTTAGGGACAAAAATGTTCTAGGTCGCCCGTCATTTTGGATTGACTTAACAATGAATGAATCAAAAGATACGTTTTAGAGAGTTGAGTGACCTTTTGACCGGAAAAAAAAAATGTACCGCTTCAAATAGTTTAGTGACTATTCTCGCAATTTACTCATAATCTAATTACTCCATGAAGATAAATCTGAAACATAATATGGAAATCCCATATCAATTATATTTTCTCATAGAAAATGCTTCTGCTATTTGGGCAACTGTTTTTCGACACCATAGGGTATATATGACATTAACACTCGAAAAATTCCAACAAAATTTGGGGTCTAATTAATGAGCTTGCTGCTTGCAACTACTGTACAAACAGTAACAAATTTGGGAAGCAAAATTCTCGCAGGAAAATGTTCCACTCTTCAGAAAAGGAATGTAACTGTCCAGAAACAAATCCCATCAATTCACATCAACTAACTCAACATCAAAAACCAGCCAGGAGTTTGGTGGTATAGCTGCACCAGCACCTTGAGCTCCATAACTGCATTATGGAACAATTTTGTCAAGCATATTACTTGGATGGATTCAAAACAGTAAAGAACACATACCGACTCGAAAGGAATATTAAAAAATTCTAGTGCAATAAGCAGATGAAAAGAAAATTATGTTTAATCATCCTAAAGTTCTATGAGAATTATGAAGAGACCGTACAACTCAAAATAAACACAGTGGCAACCTTGGCACTTCACTTTTGGCACTGGCAAACCATCCTCTTAGTAATTTCCACAAACATAAGGAAAAGCGGATTGCCAGTACATATTAAATCATGTGGACTGCCAATATCGCTACCAAAAGCTAAACACTAAGAATGGAACAATATTTTCTTCCAAATGTTGGTACATTTGTTATAAACCAGCTAAGATAAGTTTTGCTCCCAAGAAGTGGACGTCTGGAATGGTTAAGATCCAACTACTTCATTATCAACAAAAGCAATTATGGTTCTTTCACCTCTGCCTTCTATTCTTTCCACCTATTTTCACCCACCTTATTTGATCAACATGAGTAGCAGCATAGTAAATGTTTTCTATAGGATATTTTTACTGCTATATATGAAAATTTTAACTGGCTGAAATTTCAAGTTTTCAACTGCAATTCAACAGTATTACATTAAAAAATGAACAATTGCATACCCCATGGCTGGTGGAATTGTCAGCCTTCTTTTGTCCCCAGTGCGCATGCCTGGTGATTTTACGAGTTAGAAGATGTCAGTTTCATTCTGAATTTTGGAAAGCAACTATTGAAATCAGGAAAAAGTTTATTTGAATACCATTAACACCAATATCCCATCCTTTAATGACTTGTCCAATGCCTGTTAGCACAGACACGTATATTAACTGAGAGAACTGATAAGGTTCCAAACTGCAGTCACAAGTTCATGCAAAAGAATTCAATACCTAAACGAAATTTGAATGGTGCTCTTCCAATGTTAGAGTCAAATATTTTGCCATTTTTCTTCAGTTTTCCAATATATAGGACGCTAACCTGTATATTGAACAAAAAAATAACTCTCATTAACAGCGATACTAAATATTACCACATGCACTAATGATAGCTTTGTCTGGAAGTACTTTAGCACAACACAAATCACCAACTCCTCTCACTTAAGGCTTTTGTTTTCATTTTTCTCATATCTCCTCCTTATTGGCAGAAAGGGGTTAAAACTTAGAACACTTATAGCCATGCCCATATGACTCATAAAGAGCTAAAAGTTCACCTTTCGTCCAGGAGTAGCTCTTTTGCCATCTGGTTTACCCATGGCCAACTCCTCTATGACCAACCCATTAGGGAAGGACCTCACTTGAAGTGACTTATTTTCAGCCTTCTCTTCTACCTCCATCTTAGACCCAATCTTATCTGAAATGGTTTGCCCAGGATCTGAACTCACCGGTGTCTCCTGCTTCTTCTTCTTCTTCTTCTTCTTGTTTTTCTTTTCCTTCTCCCTGGAGTGAAACACCATAGTACCACGGTAATTTAGTTAAAAGCTTGGTCCTATTCAATCATCACTGTAAGGAAATAAAGTCATGAACAGATGAGAAAATAATTAATGATCCAATTGTAGCACACATGAACATAAAATGTATCCATAGAAAACCTCTATGGGGTAATGTATTTGATCCCCTGTTAGCCTCAACAACTAAATCAGTTTCTTGGGGCATGCTAAAAAGGTAATGGTCTTTTTTCTAAATGGTTGTTCTCCCAACCCCCCTGGGGCACATTGGGAAAATCATCAAATTAGAGAGAAAAGTATCAAGTGATAACTACTTCACCATAACATGACATGCTAATCATGCCAGATTATAGATAACATGTAATTAAAGATTTACATGCACCTCCTCAAACAAAGATAGATATTAGGGATAATTTCAGAAACCTCCCCTGAGGTTTCATGAAATATCACCTAGCTCCCCTGAACTTTTCAAAATCTCACTTAGCACCCTTGAAGTGATAGTAGGGCCATATGCTAATATCAAAGGTGATGAATTGTCAATAATACCCTCATATTTAAATTTTCTAAACTTATTTTTCTTTCTCTAAATGTCAATGAAATATAGGATTTAATCAATGAAATATTCAGCGCATTTGGAGAAAAATAGCTGCAGGTTCTTTTTTTCCCCTTTTTTTGTGTTTCACAACTTTATTTATTTATTTAGTTATTTGTTCCTATTCATGTAGAGCGCAAGAGAAATAAAGTAACTAAAACTCCGAACTGCAGTTTTTCAAATTCTGAGTTTTTTATAATAAAATTTTCATATTTCATACCCATAAAAAAGTCTGTCAATTTTGAGTATATTCTCTGTATGATATTGAAGTTGAATTTCATCTATTGCTGAGTTTTTTTGGCTCAAATGTATGCTTTTTACATGCTAATTGCCTTCAATGCTATGGAGGGTTTTATTTATAGAAATGGTTTAAAAAAATATTTGCTTTTACTGTCTCTCTCTACTATAGAAATGACTATTGGCTGTAACATAAAATCTTATTAATTTTCATCTCCTCACTTTTAAGATGGTTCCAATTTAGTACTTTTTTTCCTTGGTTTGTAAAATGTTCATTTTTCTATAGGCTAAGGGTATTAAAGGCACTAAAATAATCTCTCTCCTCAAACATGAATTTTTTAATATTACTTTTGGTTAGAAGGGTGACAATGTTACCAAAATGTCAATTCGAGGGGTGCTAAGTGAGATTTTGAAAACCTCAAAGGAGCTAGGTGATATTTCATGAAACCTCAGGGGGGGTTTCTGAAATTATCCCTAGATATTATGTGCCCCATTAAGTGCTACAAGCAACAGAAAGATGCGACTCTTTTAGTGCAAAAGACCAGATGTTTCATTTTGGCAGATAATTTATGAAATTTCGCAATAGTTAATCACAAATTTCACCTTTCAGTATTTGGCTCCAGAACATTTCCCATGTCAGCTACTCGCTTTTGCACCATATCACCAGAATTCTCCTCTTTGGAGAAATCATTGTTGCCATTGGTTTCGTGTGCTATTACCTCCTTGTTAGCAATCTTTTTCTTTTTGTTCTTTTTCTTTTGCTTGGTATCAATTCCTGGAGCTGCATTGTCGACTTGAGCTAAATTATCACGTGATTCACCAATTTCCCTGTTCATGGTGAATAAAAAAGGAATTCGTACAAGAGCAAACAAATATTAGTTTGTAAAGCAACTAATTATTAAGTGCAGGTGAACCAATCAGCTTGAAATGAAGCAAAACTCTGAATAAGCATTGTAATTGGCAGATTAAAGATCAAAATTATGCATTGCATGCATCACAAGTTTTCCAGGATCTTTTGTATTTTCTCTGAAGTGAAAATCTCTTTACCTTGAGTGCTCATCATCTTGGCCAACAACATCAGCCTTTCTCTTTAAGCTTCTGTTAGGGGCAAAATCATCTTTGCCTTTCTTTTGTATCGCTTCCTCACCAGCATTATCATCCTGAGTTTCATTTGCAGTTACTCTGGTAATCAAGTCATCCTTTTTCCTTTTTCCAGGGGAAGAAATCGGGAAGCCATCCTCATCTTCACTTTCCAATATGGGAGTAACAGAAGTACCCCTGACAACAAGCTCCTTGCCTGAGTTTTCCTTTTTATCGGACTCCCCTTCATGATTTCCCTTTTTCTTTGTTTGCTTAGATATGGCGACTTCCTTGGTGGGCTTCTTATCATCCACTATCTCCTCAATTTTAACTTTTTTAAGAAGACATGAAAAGAGGGCATAGGGGAAGAAATAACAAGTTAATTACTGAATAATACTACTCATACAGATCTTCATACATTCTTCATTTTAGAACATTGATGGAATAAAAATATAATATACAAGATGTTAACAAAAGAGCCATCAACAAAGTTCCAAAAAGATTAAATGTGACTTCTTACGTTTTCAGGCTCATGAAATAACCACTTGCCCAGCTCTCTTTAATATATAACTTCTCAACTCATAGTTTATTAATTTCCTTGCAAGTAGCAGGTTAATGAATATACAGAACTCTTTGAAACCAAATTCCAGCCAAAAAAAAAAAATCCCAAACTAACACAAGAGAAATACCTCCACTGTTGCGGATAGGTGAAGATGGATACATCTCAAGATCATCATCATCATCAATGAAGTCATCCTCATCTTCATCTTCAGAATCATAATCAAGAGGATCATCCGTTTCACTTTCAGTCTCAAGAACATGCCCCTCATAATGATCTCTTCAATTCATAGTGAAGGAAAATCATGGAAAAAAAGCGGGCACAGAAGAAAACCAAGCATCTAGTTGCACATGTTTTAGATCATAATTAAGCCCACCACAAAAAAAAAAAATTAACCGAGTGGAATGGATCAATCATGTCAAAAGGATACAAAAAGCAGGCACAGAAGAAAACCGAGCATCTAGTTGCATGTGTTTTAAATCATAATTAAGCCCACCACAAAAGAATAAAAACCGAGTGGAATTGATCAATCATGTCAAAAGGATACAAGACACCATCATCTTCGGTTTCACCAAAGAAGAAACCAGAGAGATGGATGCTATGAGGTCCAATGACCGAGAAAGTAACTTCCTCATCTTCCTCAAACTCAAGATTCAGTGCGCAATTCTCCAATTTTTCAGGAAGCAACGAGCATAGATAAATTGGCTTCTTATCTCCAACATTACATTGTACTATGGTCTTTTTGGATGACTTACCTGAGCCTAAAGTAGCCTGAATCCATGGCAAAGCGAATATAATGAAATAACCACACACCAAAACAGCACGGTAAAGCATATCGGAAATTGAGAATACAAACATCAGCAATGCAATCCATCTGAGTCCATTAATGAAGTTTTGATCCAAAAGAGAGCGCCAACAAGTTAACAAAAAAAATAAAATTTTGTGAAAATAAAGTATGAAATCTCAAAGCAAAGTCATCCTCATCTCTCAGAACAATGCATTCCTGCTGAAGCAAAGAGCACGAAACTTTACAACGACAAATAGGGTTAGAAATGGTTTAGAGGGTGGTTTTAAGAGCAGGAGTCTAGTACAACAAATATTTCACCCCATATGCGGGAGAGCATAATCCAAATCCAAAATCAAGTAAACCTGTCTCCCTAAATTGTTAGCAGGTACAGATTACGTCCCATGAAAAATTGAACAACACAGTGTAGATAACACAGTGCTATATATAATAAATTGAATTGTGAGAAAAGAAAATAAAACGAGAATTACATAACTAAGTGAACAGTGTAGATGGAGTTAAATGGAAAAAAACCTGAGATAAGTGAAGTCTCCCCCGGTCATCACCGAAATGATGAACATAAGGTTTTCCTGGTTTCAGCTCAATCCCTAGGCAAGTAGCCAAACAAAATAATAGAAAGCACCTTATAGCTTAATTCCCTATTGGATGTTAATCTCATGCTTAATGAAAGAAAAGCAGATAAAAAGGAATAAGAAAAAACGAAAACAGATGACAAGGAACTGACCCCAAAACGCCATTCTTCTTGAGTAACAGCAGTTGCAGCGGAGAGCCAAGACCCTCTGTTAAGTCCAGAAGGAAGTTTTATTGGCTCTTAAACCCTAATAACCCCTAAATACCAAGAGGCTGACATGGAAAGCAACGTGTCACCTGTTGAAGATACGGCACCGTTTTTTTCGTTAAGTGAAAAATTTTGAACCTGCAACGTCATACTACTTGTTATTCATCCCATCAACGTCTAACCCAATCCTGTCCTAGTAATCACACCCTAACCTAACCCTGCCCTAGTAATTGCCCCTTAAATAGCCAATTTGTCAGTACAAAGTAATATATCAATATGTGGTTTCTTCTTGGATTAAGAAACAATTGTTTAAAAAAATTCACCAATAAGGAGGTTGGTGTCATTCGAGTCGTAAAACTTTGTTAACAAATGAACTTGCTCAATGGCGTGAGCTGAAAATTAGAATTGAAGTTTTAACTTTTTATGTTTTATCTGAATCTACGAAGGATCACATACAAAATTGCATAGATTATCTTAATAAAGAAAAGGGAAAATTGCAGACCTCCCCTGAGATTTCTGACATTTGCACTGACCTCCCCTATCAATTTTGAAATAGCATTGACCTCCCCTAGAAAAAGTTGGAGCCAATTTAAAAGGTAAAAGTGTGTGAATTTACTAGAGTACCCCCAATTGTATTTGACTTTACCAGATGAAATGTTTGAGTACTTTCATCAAAACCAACGTTTAATTTGTTAAACAAATTAAACTAATCAAACTATTTCTGCATAGTTAAATTAATTAACTAATTAACTATTAACTAATTAACTAATTAACTAATTAACTAATTTCTATTTATCTAATTAACTAATCAAACTATTTCTGCATAGTTAAACTAATTAACTATTAACTAATTATCTAATTAACTATTAACTAATTAACTAATAATCTAATTAATTAATTAACTAATTAACTAATTTCTATTTATCTAATTAACTAATTAACTAAAGTTGTTGTTTGTCTGAAACTAACAAACTATTTACATGTTAAATTAATTAACTAATTAACTGCTTAACTAATTAACTAACTAATTATCTAATTAATTAATTAACTAATTTCTGTTTATCTAATTAACTAATTAGTTAATGCGCTAATTGGTTAATTAGCTCCACAGGCCAACGAAATTGGTTAAATAGCGCATTAAATATAAAACCTGCCAGTTTCCCATAAAGAGTTGGTATGTTATGGACAATTTTTTTTTAAAACTTTCACATATTTAATTTATGTTAAATATAAAACATACTAGTTTTCCTTTGGGCGCTATTTAACCAATTTTTTTCATAAAGAGCTGGTATGCTTTCCATAAAGAACTGGTATAAAACATACTATAAAACCTGCCAGTTTCTCATAAAGAGCTGGTATGTTATGCGTTATTTAACCAAATTTTTATATTTAAACAAATTTATGAAAATTAAAATAACGTATTTGAAAGTTGCATTTTTATTTTGAAGAACGCATTCCTTTGATGCGTTTTTCACCCCTTTGGGAAGAGACTCAAAAATCGCCACCCTTTAGAAAATTAGTTTAAAAACTCTCTCTTTTTAGGAATTTACTCCTTATTAATACAACCACTATATTTATTTTTCTAGTATTAATTTTTGTTATGGTTTATGATTTTCTTATATTTTATCAAAAAAGTTAATAACTATTGTAGTTACAATTATGGAGATGTTAATTTGTCGTATATGTAATTCTTTTGTTTTATAAGAATTGTTATATCAGGGATAAATTTGAAATTTAATCGCATTTAATTCCGAAACACTCATTAAACCAAACTAGATATTGGAATGAAAAATATGTTGCATTTATACCCCCTGAACTTGCTTGATCCTTAATGCCTATGCCCCTCCTTTGTTAATACTAATTGTCAAGCAAGATCAGGGCAAAATTGGAAGAAATTTCTTATCTCACTTCTACAAATAATTTTTTAATGGGACATCAAGCCTCAGGGGAGGTTTCTGCAACGAATTGTTCCTGTTCAGTGGTGCTAAATGCCATTTCTAAACCTAGATGGGAGGTCAGTGCAAGTGTCAGAAACCTCCCCTGAGGTTTCTGCAATTATCCCAAAAGAAAAAGGATTCAATCTTTCTATTACTAGTCCTTGTGAACTTGTGATCCAATTTTGCTGATGAATCGTTATGCCAGTCTACCGCTCGATGCTACTGTATGAATAAGGGATAATTTCACAAACTTCTCTCGATGTTTCTTACAATCGTATCTAGTATTCTTGAACTTTTTAATTTTACACTTCTATCTTTTGACCTTATAAACTGATCACAATAATCTTGACATATCAATATTTTTCATGTAATTAAACAATCCGTTCCTAATCTTGTGCATATGAATGCATTTCACACAATTTAGACATTGAACGAAAACGAAAACAAAAACAAGTTTCACTCGAGTAGTAACTAATAATGTTCTAAACATAATTTTAACATATTATAAATTAATTTTAATTTTGCTTAAAGGATTTAGAGGTGAATAAAAGAAGATGCGGGTTGAAGGTTTGGCCGGTTTTTGGTACTCTAACATTTGAGGGACAAGATGTTATGTTAATAAAATTGGTGAATTTTTTTTGAATTCAACAATACTGATTTTTTTTAAAAAAAAAAAACTAACAGTGGTGGGGATCATGAAAATAGTGGTATTGATTTGAAATGTTGAAATATGGAAGGTTTAGAATAGTAAAGATGAGAGTAGAAAGTGCGTTTGTGATAATAATCTTATGAAAAAGTAAAATTAATTTCACAATTTCATGAGGACATTTTGGATTATTCATTCACAATGTTGACTGTTGAATTGTTTTTTGCTACCAAAATGATAACTTAAAAGGAAGTATGTATAATTTTTAAAATTTTAAAGGAATTAAATGAAATTATCAAAAATACCAAGGGAGGTTTCTAAAATTATCCCATGAACAAACACCCATATAGAATAGAATTGAGAAGTGAAGCTTCATGTGGTTTCCCTCGCGGTTGTCAGAGCAAATTATCAAATTTAGTTCCTAAACTATTTAACAAGTCAAAATAATCTCTAAACTTTATTTTGACTTAATTTAGTCCCTTAGCTGCTCTAAACTTTGTTATGAGCCAATTTAGTTTCTCAATTATTTTACTTAAATCAAAATAGTCATTTATATGGCCAGTTTGGTATTGATTTCGTTGATCTACCCAATTTATTAATTTTCTACTCCGACACTTAGGAGTAGGATAGGAATCCAGTCATTACCCTTATTAAAACAAGAGAAAAATATATATTTGTCAAGAAATTGATAGCAAAATCGAATCATATAGAGAGCAAAAATAAAATAGAACTTCTTATAGTGAAAAAATAGGACTGGTGTCGGAGAAAAAAAAATTTCACATGAAATCAACACAATCCATTAAATGGAGAAAAGAAAAAATAACACAACAGGACGCAAAAGACCGGAGAAAATGTGCTAACTCATGATGATTACTCTTTTAAGAAAAAAGTAAGAAAAAAAGATTTTTCGTTTTTTTTTTCCGTTCCATTATCCATATGATTCAACTTCATTGCTGATTTCTCAAAGAATATTTTGTTTTTCTGCTATTTTGACTTTAATAAAATAGCTAATGGATTTTTTTTTTTTTGGTCAGAATATCAATTCCTAAGATCTAAGCTAATCCCACAATCCCAACCAAAAGGCAATTGCTGATTTATGGCTACACTTATGGAACTTAAATCCTAGACACTCATACCCTCACAAGACGATATGGAACTCAGGAAGAGGGAACATGGAGTTTCTACTAAACACTAACTAGCACCCACTTACTCTGTTTTTAATCTCACCTCGGGTCCTTGTTTCTTTTTGTCAGAATATCAATTCCTAAGAACTAAGCTAATCTCACAAGCATAATTAAAAGGCAATTGCTGACTTCTGGCTACACTTACGGACGAAATTGATGTTTTGCTGAGATTGGTCGTGGTCCCACAGTTCCGTGAAGTGTAAGCTTTACAAATTTAGTACTGTAATAATCCTGAATAGAATAATGGAAATACACGTCAGCTCCCCATTAGCTTTCACACCACACCAGGCCACGCCACGTCACCATCATGCCGCATATTTGCCGCGCCAAAACCCAAAAGAGAGCGGGCTTCCCCGGCACACTTTATTCTTTTTCTCATCCGCGAGACACCTTTTAAAAAGCCTAAACAAATCAAAGTCTACTCGAAGTCTACTCTCTCCATCCATTCAAGACTGCCAAGTATCAATCGTCTTTATCCAAGCTTCTCTCCATCCTCTTTGCAAGAAGTTGAATTTTCACTTTCCAGTTTCCACTTTTGAAGTAAATTAACTTTAAAAAAAAAAGATGTGGAGTGTTTCTACATTTGATTTGATCACTGCGGCTGCTGCTTCCGATTCTCTCGTTGCCTTTTGTTTCTTCAATTTGATCATAGCCATTCTGTTGGTTGGCAGCTCCTGGCCGAGTTCAAATGTTGTTTGTGATCAACAGAGTCCTACAGCTCTTCCCGGAATTGCAGACAAAAAGGATGAGGACATCAAGGACGGTAGCTTCGATTCTTGCAAGTCCTTGAACGTAATGATTGCAGAACAAAAACGCGTTAGCCTCCTTGCAGAATCATCATGTGTTAATGAAGCTGAGATCAATGACGATGGTGAAGAGGGCCCAGATGATAACCAAAACAAGGAAGATGATGAGCTGAGAAGAAGAGTCGAAGAATTTATCGATAAAGTTAATAGAGGTTGGAGGGCAGAACAATTAAGAATGCAAGCTTCTTGCCGTTGATGATAGTATGATACTGAACAGTGTAAATCATTAAAGTCTAGCAGCTTTAATTAGGCTAATGCGGGATAGCTCCGGTACAACCGCAGTGGAAGGATGATCAAAGTTCCTTTTTGTAACTCTTTTTTGGGAGGAAAAGGGCCTGAGGATGAAGCTGGGATAGGGATGGTACTATCTTTTGGAAGTATGAAAAAACTTCTCTCACCATACATGATATATCTCGACTATGAAAAAAAAAATGCCAAACTCTTTTTTTTCTATTTTTTTTTTGGTAGTTTGTACTCGGTGTTTTATGGCAGAACAATTTTTTTGAAAGAAGTGCATCGAGCAAAAATCGAGGATCCTCGTCTCTCTCTGGAACGTTTACTAGCTTTACTAGAGCTGGATCGTGGGTTTTGATGGAAGATTTAAAGTTAACTTAAAAATGGGTGCTCATTCACGAATCCCGGAACTTACCCGCATTGGGAGACAAAATATCTTTTCTCTTCCTGTAAATGGTCTCAAACATCAAAGAAATCTCAAGGACACATACAGCAAGAAATTTCCCAATGATTTTGGCGGAAGAAGATTTGGTACTTCTGGAAAATTTAGTTGATGGATGGAATAAACTCACTAAAAGGGAGGTCTTAGCGTCATGAATATTCAGGAACCTATCCTTATAGGCTTTTTACAGTTGGTTGGAAGAAGCAACTAAATCCTGGGGAAGTAACTCTACAAGGAGGCTCCACGTAGTTGCTTTGGTTTTAGGTTTTTTATTGGATCCATTTAGTAACTTCTAAGAAAACACGCAAACTGAGAGAGATTTTTTATTCATGCATGAGCTCTGGCATGTTCATAGAAGTCGGAGGCACCAAGAAGACATTTGCGAAATGCCATGACAAAAAATTATCTCCAAAAAAAAAAAAAACTGCATTTAAGAATGGTAAGTCATAACTCAGTTTCCTACACCTGAAATTCTACATCAACACAAGACAAAACACGATGACAAAAGCACACAATCCTACCTCACAACATCCTACCCTAGAACCTAAAAGGAGGGTAAAAGAGTCTGGTTAAACTAAGACGACTATACCCTACCCTTATGACAATAATCAGTCAGTGATTTTTAGATAGAGGTCAAAGGGAACTGATCCTAATGTTCCACAGGTGCTACAGAAACATTACATTTCGGGGAGACGTATCCTATATGATCAGCAAGAAACCTCACACTTGGATTGACTCTGGTCCTTGTACTCCGCTGCAGTTGCAGTAACAATACTTTCAGGGGCTGATATCTTTGTATTCAATGCGTTCACGGAAACCACATCATCCCCATGAAAGGAAGCTGAAGAAGTCAGACTTGGCCTTGGTGCACTGTAGGCTCCCTCTGTTCTTTCCTCGGGTAGAGGTTGCGCAGGAATAGCTGCATAAATAGCTGTCTGCTCAAATTTCTGCTTCTTCGACTTTTGCTCCAGCTGGTGGCCAGGGAGGAAGCTTCCAACAACGACCTGATAGAATCAAGGGGTTCATCAAAGTTTTCAATCATTAGCTTCATGATTACTATACAGTTAACAGTTGGTTAAGTACAGAAAGGTTCTTTTCTTCTCAATGTGATAAAGGGCACGAAGGTTGAAGACTGACATTTGCTTTTCACAACATTCCAGCGACCGTTCTACATCTATTTCACATTGCACAACCAACAAATGCTATTCCAATCTTCTAAAGCACTAAAGCTGCCTTAACTGCTATCGGCATTGATAAGAGTTGCAAAGTTTGAATGAAGTTTCAGGCAAACTTCACTATTAAATAGCAACATGCCTGGGAGGAAAAATTCAATATTTGCTAGTATTTTATTTGTGATCCTTCTGTCAGAAGCTTTGGATGGTTTTCATTGCTAAACTCATAATGTTTTATCTTTTCCAATTGGAATAATGTCGGGCATGTTATGACACTCAGCTTCATTTCCAAAAAATTTTGCTGACCTGAACAGGACCAGCTGCTAACAGCATGCCAGCAAGTCCTCCCCCAAGAACGCGACCATCGGGGCCTGCCAGAGAGACACTCATTCCACCAGATCTGCTTTTTGCTACTGCATTATCGCTAGGCATAAATGATCCTGTTAGAGAAAGTATTTCAAAGCGACCCTGCAGAAAGTTCATAACTACATCTCAGAAACAGAATAACTTGATAAAGCAATTCAAATGGATTTAAAAGCGTTTCTCTTTCTTCTTCTCTTTTGCCTTCTACTTTTTGTTCTCTCTAGTATTACATAGCATTGCTTAAAGACATTAGGAAGGAACATAAAAAAAACAGCGACGTGAGGAAACCCTTTCATATGCCCTTATATAGTGGAAAATTTATAATGCTTTGTCATCACCAAAACAGAAGGGGATTGATTTAAGTAAAACTTGAGATCTAAGTCATTAAGCCCCCTTTCAGATGAAAGAATCACACACAATTTTATGACAAGGAAACAAACAGAAGCAGACACAGAATAAGATAAAGCCATTAGAAAACTTTGGTCAGAGAAACAGGAGAATAGATTTTGCTCATTTTACCAAACTAAACAGTTGATGCATGGAGCACAATATGCTGGTGCATTCAGTGAACTACGTATGATCTTCAGCAGACATGCATGTATGCAGTATATAAAAATTAAACCATTTAGAATCAACTGGTGATTAGACAAGGTCTCACCTCATAGGTTAGAGTTCCACCAGAAGAATTAGGCTGACGAAGAGTGACATTTGAAATTGAACCATTTGCTGCTAGAACACAAATAGCTCTAGATCCTTGTTGAGAAAATGATATGATCTTCATTGTAACATCCTGAAAAAAAGATGAATGGAAAACTATAATCTCAGGTAAATTAATGGCCAATGCCAATGCATTAAAAAACATGTAAAGACCAAGATACCAGCCAAATTAGACCTAGAATCTTAAATTAACTAGTAAAGGCATACTTGAAACTATTGCTTCAAATTTTGTATTTAAAGAAAACACAATAAAGTAAAGCTCAATGAGTGCTACATTCAACTGGAGATATTTAAGTAAAACTTCATTATAAGCAAAGCAGGCAAGTGCAAAACTGACATACTCCCTTAAGTATAGCTAATGGAAAGTCGCCAAAATCTTGCTAAAAAGGCATGATAGCACAACCACAAACATATCAAACACATGTCCACCTCAAGGTAGTCCATCCCATGCAGTTAACAGCCCTAGGGCATGTATTTGCCAATATCCACAAACAAAGGTTGAACTTTCAAGAATGCCGATCCCAAGAAGTCATACTTTGTGAGCCGTTGATGAATACAAAGTAAAAAAAAAATTGTCCAGTATTTATGTGGACACTCCTTTTATATGCTTGTAGGTTGGCATACTAGCATTTAGAGATGTATGTGGGTGCAAGTGCCTTGTGAGTATGCAATTATGTGCATATTCATATTTACAAACCAGCACCTCCTCCTATTGCCTCATGTTCAGGCCATTAGCCAAAATCCAATAACCTGGAAAATAATTTGAAACTCACATTCCTAAAACTGGTGAACTTTTGCATTATTCCAATTATTTAGTACATAGAAATGTATGTGGGTGCAAGTGCCTCGTGAGTATGTAAATATGTGAATATTCATATATACAAACAAGCACCTCCTCCTATTGCCTCTTGTGTTCAGGCTATTAGCCAAAATCCAACAACCTGAAAAATAATTTGAATCTCACACTCCTAAAACTGGAGAACTTTTGCATTATTATAATTACTTAAACTGCTTTAGGTGCCAGACAATCTGGCTATTCATCTTGGACTTTTTTCTTTTGTTTTCCATTTTCTCAAGAAAAATGTACTTTACATGTCTATATATATATACATACACACATACATACATGTAACAGAATCACGAACTTTGCACTTCTCCTTTCCTTCTCCCTTCCCTCCTCTCCCCAACAAAAGACTTGCGTGTTCTAATTACTCATTCGGGAACCTTTATCATTGCCAACTGCCTTATTTTCCTCCACCACCAGCATCTTGGTGGCTCAACCAAACCAAAATGTACAGTAAAACTCAAAGACAGTGAACTGCACCAACTTGAAAAAAATAATAAGGTGGTTGGAAAACGTGTTTGTGATGTAAGAAAAGTAATATTTGGAAAAAATTGTGCACTCAAACACGCCCAATTGTTTTCTTTCTTCATTAGCATTCCTACAAGGTAAAACTAATAACGAGTTGCACATGCAACAAGATAGTCCACTGAAGTAGACCTCCATAGTATTGATTAGAAAGCAAATTGAACATGAATAATACCAAAAGAAAAAATAAATCTGCTCACAACCATAAAAAGTAAGTACCTCGCCTGCATTAACTGT
Organism: Coffea eugenioides; assembly: GCF_003713205.1. NCBI lineage: Eukaryota > Viridiplantae > Streptophyta > Magnoliopsida > Gentianales > Rubiaceae > Coffea > Coffea eugenioides. The sequence continues at coordinate 3,455,041 of NC_040036.1, read as the reverse complement.
GATAACATGAGGAGTAAAATTAGCACCAACAGAATAAGCCACCCGATCCCCTGTTGGAACTACAAAAATAGATGTCAAATAAGTTGATTAAACAGATACAGCTGTAAGGAAACACCAAAAGCATAAAGTGAACATCAAAAACATTCATTGAAAAGCATAAGATATGACTAAGCAACAGTAATAGTGGATCAAACAGAGTATGCCAAATAGCAAAGAGCTTAGTGACTGCACTGATTACACTGAATCACTATGCACATCATATTATGACATTATCTTCTTTTCATGTATGGCTTGCAATATTGTCTCTTTCTAGATGCATTTAGAAGTGACAACTTTGCATAGTTAGTATGCACAATATGTCTCTCTCAATACAAAGACATAAGTTTGTGGAACTACTAACTCTTCCAGAGTTAGGGAAACAGAATGCCCTACAATGAATTTAACCAATGTACAAGGTCACACATCTTTCCTGAAACTAAATTAAGTTTTAAAGTTCATCTTTTCTGCTGAGAATAAAATAAAAAAGATGCTACTTTCGACTAATATGAATTTAAAGCAGAAAAAGTCAAACAGTCTTTAAAACTTTAAAATATCACATGCCAGCATGGAATACTGTGCAAATTGTATGCTGCGTATAATATGATAACTCTTATAGTCTAATTGTGAAATTACTGTGAAATGAACCATTCGAGATCCTCCAAATTTAAGTTGCATTCAGGTAAGGTCATAGTTGTCTCTCAGAGAAGTTCATCCCTGTGCACTATTAACTCATGGTTAAACATGCACACTTGGTAAAATCATGAAGCAGAAGTAAAGCATTTTATCAATATAGATTTAGTTGGTGGGATTAAGTAAAGTTCCTGCCAAATTTTTCTCATCTGAGATACTGGATATTAGAAAAAGTGAGCCTTTGCATCAGATCCACACATGTTACATCAGTCTTTAATCATTAATTTCCCAAGTTATTTATTCTTATTTTGCCTTTTAAATACCTCTTGCAATGATTGGGTCAAGACAGACCTTGGGTCTGGTCACATCAATTCTAAATGAACCACTAACAGATTAAATGGACAACTCTTTTGTGCTTACGGCATCTATCTCATCTTCTTGGTAAAACTGATACAAGTTTGGACGCAGAAGATCCCCCCACATAAATAGGGGTTGCATTTGTTGTATTCCAGATATTTACTACCAAGAATTGCAGATCTAGAAGATAATTGCAGATAAGGGTCCCAGTTCCACATTGAATATTTACAGATACCATTAAAGTTGACCGCTAAGAAAAAGCAATGCATGGAGTTATTGACTAGAGCAAAAACAAAACCAGTAGATCTATTTTCCAGACATACATAACTGACCATAAACAAAATAACAAAATCCCAGACCACTCAAATCTAATTACAGCAAGAGATTATGATCAATGCAACAGTAAAAAAACATAAATAAAAGGAACTCGATTAACCAAGAGTATCAAGAATTCAAAGCCCTTGGAAAGAATAATCATTACCAGGACTTTCAAACTCCAACTTATGTTTCTTTTTGTAAGAGTCAATTGGCCGGCCTCTACTCTGTTTCCAAGCTGAATAATCTCCTGTAAGCGGAATAGAAGCTGATATCGGCATCGGTGACAATGCCATGGTCACCGAACCATCTGGTCCGTACTTCCTCGGTCTCCCTCTCTTCTTTTTCCCTTCTGTGGCCGGTGTTGCAACACTAACTGGTGTAGCTTCTGTAGTTGACACAGCTGATCCACTGAACTGACTTGGGTTTTCCACACTTGGCTCTACCCTGAAGCTCTCTGAAGTTTCATCACCCTTCACTGGCACCCCCACAGAACTATTCATTCCTTCTTTTTCCTCCATTCATAGAAACCAAAACTCAAAACTTCAAAAACCCTTAAACCCTCGGACTTTAGGTACCAAAACTGTAAAACCCCTAATTTTCAAGATCAAACCTTTATAAGCTCACAGAGTAAGTACAACTGAAATGATCACCATTCAACACAGAATCTCAAAAAAAAAATCTCAACTTTTCTGATAAACAGTAGACAAAATCAGGAACCCAAAAAAGCTTTAGCAAAACCCACTCTAGCAAATCGGTAAATTTTGAAATAGTAGTACCAGCTTTGAATATTCAAAGATCATCTGACTGCAAAAGGTTTCTGCAGTAGAAATCTATCCACTGTACTACTCTGAGCTAGTGCTTCATTTCTGCCAATGCAGACTGAGCTCCAAAGAATGAAACTTTTTTTATTTTTTCAGTACATGAAAAAAATAATAACTTTGCTAAGTCACAGAATTTCTTGAGGAGCTGTGAAATTAGGGTTTTGTAGGAAAAAAGTAAAGAAGGAAAAAATAAAGTTGGAAAAAATGAAATTAAAAATAAATGGAATTTAATAAAAAATTTTGGATTATTATAAGTAAGTAATACTTAAACTGCAAAATTCAAAGTATTAATTTTGGTTAAGTAAAAGGTTTCAAGTCCGTCTTGGAAATTTAATACATCGGGTTTAAATAATCTGGCAAAGTTAAAAGAATTGGAATATAAAAATAAGAAATTTTGGGAAAAAGAAAATTCCATTTATTTTTAAATGGCAGTTTAATTATTAAAAGCTGTAAAGTTAACGTTGGAGCCATGTCAATTTTTCCAACCTCTGACCTGTTCTTTGTCTTTTTAGGTGAATTAAAGTTGACCGCATGAAAGAGATGCCCTTTGTTTTTCAAAAGAATTACTGTTAATGCCACTTTGAGCAATGCACAATTTTCATTAAGGGATGATTTCACTGAGCTCCCTTTAGGTTTTAATATTACACTTACCTCCCTTAATGATAGACAATGACTATAATGACCTTCGTAATTTTTTAAAAGACAAGCCATTAATTAAAAAAAAATGTAACAGCAAAAAGGAAAATGAAAAAAGGAAACTAATTCTTCTAAACCAAACAATATATTGTGGTCAAACTGTTTCAACCATGACCATTAAATTATAACCAGTGTGTTTGGACAGCCAATTATTTGGCCAAATATATTTGCTGACATCACCATTACAATTTCCAATACACCTTTTTATCTTTCCAATTACTTTTTTATCTCACATACATCACATCATAAAAAGTGCTACATTAAAAAATATTTCAAATAACTTACAATCCAAACACACTCAACTTTCTATCATTCAAATATAATAATCACGGTAGATATCTTCTTCTTTATCATCAGCCTGTTATCACCATCCATACCACCTTTCTCAAAATATCTCTTGAATTCCTGATCTCCTAATTGTTAATCTAAAACTTGTAACTCTTTTTTATTTTACCATCCTAGTCATTACAGCGTTGGTAATTCTATCCGTAAATTGAAATAGAATGAAAATGTAAAATTTTCACATAGAAAACCCATTAAAAGTCTTTTCCTCACTAATCTTATTGTCATGCAACTACTGTTGATGATGATGGAAGCAATCATTACTGTCAATAACCCAATTGTTCATATCATTTAGCACAAAAAAGTTACTAAATTACGAAAAAGTATAATTTGATAGATTGTATTAAAATTACTGCTCTAAACTTGCACTTTGTTCATGTTTTGCATGGTTTCTTTTAATAGACATCAAACCTATTTTTAATAAAATTATGTCAATTAAAAGAAAAAATGTGGACTAATTTAGTATGACTACTCCAACTATTGAGAGTAGAGGTTGGAAGAATTTTGGTAACTGAGGGTTTGACCATTTGAGTGGAGAAAAGGTAAGAATTGTAAATTTTACGACTAAAAGTTTGGTAGGCAATATATGAAAGAAATCCATAGAGAAGTAAAGATTGTGAAGGTAAAAATTACGATCGTGGATTTTGCCATCTAAGACAAAAAGTTTGTTCTGAAGAAGAAGAAATGATAAGAGTTTGAAAGTTTGGATAGATGTAGAAAATCATAAGAATAAAAAATATTAAGATATTGACTAAATAATAAAACTCATAATTTTGGTAGTGTACAAGTGTATTTTTTACTTTTAAAAAATTTTAATAATTATTCATATTAAGGAAATTTAGATTAGGGTAATTTTGGGCATTCATATACTTTTTTGGTCTTACATCATTAAGGTGAAACCCAAACCTATATTCTAGATGAGGTATGTGTAATTTTCAGAACGTGAGGGGAGCTGTCTGAAATTACTAGAAACCTCGGGGGAGGAGGTTTCTGAAATATATCCCTTTCATTAAATGAGAGGATTGAGTAATGACGACACGTGCCGTTAAGCAACCGGATATAAAGAAAACAGGGTAAATGCTGTCAACCTGCTCCCTGACTTTGTCTCAAGGAGTTTTTGAAGTTTCCTTTTCCAACCTCAACGAAATTACAACAGAGGAAGTAAACAAACAGGGACGAAAACACACACAAATCCAAGGGCTTTATGCCTGCAATCTGCAATTTCTTGGCAGCTTTTAAAAGTGTTGACTTGTTTCTGGTGTCCACGTTCTTTTTCAAGCTATAGTAGGTTCTAAAGCAACAAAAACTTTTCCCTTTTAAAGGCTGGCCAAATCCCAGGTAGCCCTTTTCAAAAACAGAGCGACCGAAAATGGAGCACAAACAGAAACCAGTTAAAGTTCAGGAACGCTAGAGAGCATAAAGCGATGAAGTTGATGACGACGTCCAACTATGGGTAATGTTCTAGCGGCTACAACTGATATTCCCGTGGAAATCTGTCTACTTCAAAGGCAGCAATTGAAATTTGGTTTGAGGTAGAGCCAAGAACATTTTTGACATCCTATAGTCCACGAATAGCCAGGTATTCGTGGACTATATGTACATTTTAGAAAGCCAATATAATTGACTTCTAATTGAACTATTATCAAGATATGAAATGAATACAAGAAGGAAAAAATCGTAAGAAGAGCACCAAACAATTAGTAAAATTCATCTTGATCTTCCTGTACCGGTCCTCCTCCTCAAACTAGTATAGTAGTCTTTACAGATGAATTTGGTAGCACAAATCCAGCTCTTCGCTCCTCAAATGAGTATTCAATCTCTTCAGGAATATCGTCAACTGGCTTTGAATTGGAAGGAGGGGCTGCAAAAAGAGCTGGAGTTACAGCCGTTTGCATTGGAACTGATACAGTTGCAGGCGTAGCGGGTACAGGTATCGTCTTAGCTTTTGGAGTCCTGTTCTCTTCCTCCACGGCAGAAATGATCTTAGATGGAGTAGTAAACGATGCGTTGTTACTTGATAGCGTTTTCTGCAACATGTCATTATGTTTCCTGCTCAGATCTTCCAAAATGTTTGTTGCATTGGACTTTGATGAATCCGTTGAAGATATGGGTGAGAAGGGCTTTCGCACCATGGGGGACTCTCCAAAGGAACTCTTTTTGACTGGAAGACCGGCAATGTCAAGCCCTCTCCTTCCTGATATGTTAAAAGCGAAGAAGAATTAAAAACATCTAGCTCTTCATATCTCCAGTTCACTAGTAAATTACAGCAAGACACTAGCAGAAACAATTCGTGACCCCTGTCACAACTCAAAAAGGATGGATACCCTCCAATTCTGAAATTCTCACCTCTAACTATAAGAGAAAAACGATTTCGAGTGAATGATGGAAATGACTCAAAAGAAAGTTACCAGCTGATAATGATGCAATTCCATCGTCCTTGAGTAGATTTGAATGATCATTCTGATGCAAGCGTTCAATTTTCTTAGCCTGACGTGTATTAGGAGTAGCTCTTGTTGGGTGAAGCAAATCTGCCTTTGGAGTTTGCAGCATTGTTCCTCCTAGGGAGAGTCTTCGATTACTTGCACCACCACCGCATGACAGTCTAGAACCTTTCTTCCCGCTTTGGCATTTCATTGGGCTAGGTTTCGAACCATAAAGTGCCTCCTGCTCTGTAATTAACTGTCCCTGAAGTTTCTTCTGGTCCTGAAATTTAGTGCGGACACTTGGTATTAATTTCGCCAAGGAGCATGAAAATTGACTGGAACAAAAGCGCAGTAGTTAAAGCCCATACCCTCTGTCTTTTGCGCTCTAGCTCTTTCTCTTGGCGTAGAATAGTATATTCTTCAAGCATAGAAAGAAGACGAATCTACAGACAACACAACATTTCATTTCACAAATATAATTGCTAAGAAAAATAATGCTCAACAACAATTAAGGAAGAGGGAAAAAAAATACTCAAAATTCACTTTCGTGGGAAAGCACATACGCCATCATAAGAGAATTCAGTCCCTCTCTCATTTTCCCATGCTGTGATTTTTGAAGCCAATGCCTCCACCATTGCTGTCAGAGCATGGTCAATAAACACTTGAATTAGTGTTGAAATCAGACCTTTAGTTCAACACCTAAGACACTGTTAAGATACTTATATATTGATTCCTCAAAAAAATGGCAAAGATAATATATTTTATCTAATTTGAATTGATACATGACTGACAAAAAAGGCTGCATCATATGAAATATCATGCAGCGGATTCCTGGAATCGACCAATTAGGAAATATGCAAAAATGCATTCATCAGCACCTGGAAGTTTATTAACCAAGGCACGGGCTTTCTCAGCACGCTTGAGTGTAAGATGAGCGCCTCTTCCAGCATTGTAACGATTATCATCCTGAGCAGGAATTTGACAATTGGAAAGTATGAAAACTAAAATTAAACTAACACGTCATTTTAGCAATAGATCAACAGATGATAAATCAAAACCAACCCTGTTATATTCCTCAAGCCAGCACTCTTCCTCGCATGCGGCCATCCATTTCTCCACCTTTTCAAGTATTTCTTTACGGCAGAAAGCTTCCTCTTTTATATTAGATATCTGAAGCTCTATTTGTTCAAGTACGCTTGAAGCATCAACAGCACCTAGATTAGAAACAAAAACCACCAGTCATATCAATCAATCTCAGTGCAAAAGCACCATTTTGTATGCACTCCATGTTAAAATTTCAGTACCAGATTCAATCGCTTCAATTGCAACGTCTAGTGAACTATCTGATTCTGGAATTATATGTGTTTTCCTACAGATGTCCTCTAGCTCAAACCTCTTTTTCAGAACAAGCTCCTTCATTTTGCTTGCTTTAAGTTCTTCCAGTCTTGAAACTTCCGCCTCAACCTGAATAGTAAAGAACTTGAATAACACTCTGAACTACACAGCTGCTAGCAAAATTGACCAATGTTAACTCACATATTTGATGAAGTCAACAGAGAGCATGTTAGGTTCAGTTGTTTCATCTTCTGAAGCAGCTATATTAGCAGTTACACTCTGAAATATTTGTTGCTCTTCTAAAGGTGTATCCATCAAATTCCACAGCTCCAGCAGTGATGTGGCAAGGTCTTGTAACTGCCACAACAGAAAGGTCAACGAAATTTTGAAAAATGAATTATCAAAAGAATGACTTTGAGGTTAGTATTGAAGTCCATGTACTGATGTACCCTCTGCATCCTCTGTATTTTAATCTCTCGTAATCTTTGAATAGCTGCAGCTAGCTGCTCAATGGTATCATTACTAATATTTTTTGTTCCTTCAGACTCTCCTAAACTTGGATGAACCTCATCAACAGTCTCTTTGAAATCCATACCAAGCACCAAGCACAATGAGTTTAAAGTGTTGAGGCGGTCCAGTACTTTCTTTAGACGTTCACTCTGCAGCCAACAAGACAGCGAAGCAAGTCAGAGGCAATTCTGAACATAATGCATATGAAGTGTTAAAACATGGTTCTGCTTCAGAGAAAGGTTACCTTTTCCATTTGAAGTGCCTGCAGCTCTGTTTGCAATTCTTCAAGCTTTCGCAAAGACAAATCAGTTTCATCCAACACAGTGTTGGCAGGAGGATACCCAGTTGACCTGTAAATCTCACACTTAATCTTCTGTATCTGCTCTAAAATTTCAAGGAACTGATTCTTCCTCTCACATTTCCTTTTCCGCATTTCATCCAATTGTGGGAGAATGGCTCTAAGTTCTGCCTTCAAGCTTCCAGGATTTTGATCAGACTGAATAATAAAGACATGCCTTCGTCATGGTTTTCCAGGATTTTGTTAATCTAAAGGACATTTCACACATACAAATAAAATTTAACTTGAACGTCATCATCTTATGTAGTTCGGAAATGTAACTGGATTGTCGTGATTGATGGTGCTTGTCCAACAGCTGTGGTTGTCTGGATGTCAACTTCTCTAAAAAAATAAGTCTTACAAAAAACTACGGATCTGTTTTTGCTATATATTCTAATGGTATATCAGGAGTAAAGAACGCATTCAGTTATTACAATATATATCCATCAAGGCTAAGGTCTAAGGAAGCACTGGATTGAGTTTACTTGTCATTGATCGTAGAACTCTAACCTGCCTAATATGCACAGGTCTCTCTCCCATAGCAGAGCAGATAGCTGCAAGCTCAGCTTCAGAATCAGCAATTGCCTGCCTTAGCTGAGCTCTGCACTTGTTTGCCTGGTCCACTTTTCTCCTGTACACCTCTAGACATTCTCGTTCAAGCTCCAGCAGCATTTTGTCCCTTTCAGTATCAGACTCTCCAACTTCATCCCATATTATCTGATTGTGCCATCAAAGAAAGGCTTCAGGATAGCAACCTGAATAATTTACTTGGACAAAGAGACCCGGAGAAAAAGGCAAGAACGAATTTTTTTTAAAACAAGAAAGGAAAAAACCTGCAGTTCATATAGTAGAGTTCCGCAGGTAGTTTCCAGCTGCACAAGTGGATCAGCGGGTACTATCGACATATTGGATGACTATACCTAGTAACAACAAATTTAATGGGGGGTTACAGTGCAGTCCCACATTGACTGCAGAAATCATTCAAGATGGATCAAATCTAGCAAAGCAAATAGTTAAGAAGAGTTTAAAAAAATAAAAATTCAAAATCCGCAAAAAGTTGTTCCCTGAATTAGAAAATATGATCAATTGTTCAAACATAATCAGAAGGCATACGCATTTAACATGCAAGCATTGTCTGCCAAGAGTAAAACATTAGAACCGGATCAAGATCTCAACCAATAGCATTCATTAGAATTTTTAAATTTTTTCCCCATGCCATACAACTGCAAGTTAAGCAATTAATCGAAATCAGGGTTTTTTTTTTCTTTTCTTGCTTTCCAAATAAACCACTCCCACCAAAAAAAACCGCTAATTAGTCAAGTGACTTTTTCTAGAAGTATCAAGCTTACTCTACCAAGGCCAGTTACTTTTTTCCCAATTAAGCGACACTTTATAAACTTAAGCGGAGAAAAAAAAAAAAAAAGAAGCCCATCGCAATTGTCGTAGTAGCACAACAGAGGATGAAAATCACCTATCAAATTACCAAGCACAGGAACTCCAAAAAACCAAAAATTACTCTGCAAAAGGTTACCAAAAAAAATTATACATATCTGTACTAGACTTCAACTAGAGCCAGCAAACAAAACGTATAAAATTGTAAAGAAGATGAAAACAAGCAGGAGAACGCACCTTAACAACTGAATTCTGGCCAGATCAGAGAAAGAAAGTGATTGTGACTTTGAAATTGATGGTGAGTAGTAAACAGGGGGTTTTTTGAAATGAGATGAGAAGAATGAAGCTAGAAGGCGGAGCCAGAGAAGAGAGAGAATAGCCGTTAAAAATCGACCGTTGACAATGGGCGTCCGAGGGTTGTATTATTAGTGGGGATTGGGCTTTGGCTTCATGCGACAGTGGAAGATTTTAAATTTCAAACGTGGGAAAGAGAGAGAGACGGCTGCTGTTATTATTCAGTTTGAGTTAACTCTTCTCCGCTCTCGGAGAGTCGGGGCCGCAGGTACCAAACAAACATGCGACGCGGTTTATTTAACTCTTTTAAGTTTTAACTTTAGGAGACTGTCCTTCCTTTTTCTTTTCCTTGCCAGTCAATAGAGAGTGAACTGTAGTGCCTCGTTACTTTTTTTTTTTTTTTTACCCTTTTTGGACACCCTAACTCATTTGTGAATTTCTTTTTACTGGAATATGGTAATCATTTGGCATGATTTGAGAAACTACAAAAAAAAAAATTAGAAATTTAAGTAAATAGTAAAATAGATGTATCAGCATATGGTGAATTTATGAATAATTGGTGATCTTTTTTTTTTCTCTCTATATCTTTTTTTTTTTGCCTGATGTGGGGGTAGATTTCAAGCTCATTTGTAAATTTTCTTTCACTGAGACATGGCAAGTTATATTTAAAGATTTGGATAATTTAGAGTGCATTTAACAAATTTGAAATTTAAAATTTAAAATTTGAATCCGTTGAATTATTGATTTGTTAAGTTTTGAAATCATAACATTTGAATGTAGTATTTATTAAATGACAAATGAATAGTTTATCACTTATTTTTTAGAATAAGTTTTGACTAAACAGTTTAGAATCACTTAGGGTATATTTGATAAAATTGAAATCTGAAATCTGAAATCTAAATCCATTAAATTATTGAATTGTTAAACATTAAATCTAATACATTCGAATACATATCATATTCAGTGATAAGTGAATAGCTTATTACTTAATTTTGGGAATAAGTTTTATCTAGAAAATTCAGTACTACTTAATTAATTTAGATGTTCAATTTTTTGTTATCAAACGACTTTAATATGTTAAGATTTGAATTTATTAAAATTAAGTGCTAAACTGAATTATCAACTAGGATTTAATTAATTAAGACATTCTATTTTTTTGTTATCAAATATGTATGAATATGTTAAAATTTGAATCCATTAAATTTCATTGTTGATTTAGCTATCACGTCTGGATTGCTATTTTTATGAGTTTTTGTAAAAAATGTATTTTAGCGATTTAATATATATGAGGCAAAAAGATGATTAAAAAATGTATTTACAAAAAATATAAAAAAAAATTTCTAACGTGTTCTGCATTTGTCATGCTAGAATGGCAATTTAATTTTTTTTGCACTTGGCATTGACATCTCCCTTTCCAATTTTTAAATTGTTGTTGTGCCGAAATAAATGGCAAGTTCCTGTACTGATTGTCACATGCATTCCTCTCTCTTTAGCCTTTTTCCTATTTTGAAACTTTTCCCCCTTTTCATACTCTTTCTAAGATTGAAGTCGTCCAGTCTTCCAACTTCTTCCTCATAAGTGTGTTTGGATAGGAGATTATTTGAATAAATTTATTTTAAATAATATTACAGTACCTTTTTATGATATGATGTATGCGAATTAATAATATAATTAAAAAATATATTTATCATGTAAGTCAAATAATATGTGAAAGAAATCCATATCCATACAGAAGAGTAACGTATACTAAGTTATTCATACTTGACCAGCTCATTGTACGTTTTAACGTTGTACCATTGTCAATGTGACTTTAAACCTTATCGTTACACAATTGATACAGCCGAACAGGAGAGAGAGGGGGGTGGCCCGGTAGACGGGATTCTCTGTCCACTTTCCTGTCCAATGTAAAACTAAAAAAAGAAGAAAAAAGAAGAAGCCAAACAGTCTTTCTTTTTTACGTGCCACATCAACAGATATAATAAGTAGAATTACGTAATTTTGCATTGGACGGGAAAGTTGACAGAAAATATTAGATAGAAGATCTTCTCTGGTCTGCCCCCGGGGGATCTGTATCCTAATTCCTGAACTATTGTCTAAATTATGGCAGTTTAATAATTCCTCTGGGTTAATGGCAGTGCAATTTGGAATCGGCAAGAACCATTACGTCCGCCCTCAAAGCTCTCTTTTTATGATTTCGAATAAAATTTCATTCCAGGTATCAACTGGACCTGGCATGCACCAATGCAAGCAATCCTGTGGCGGCGGCCTCCCATCCGGTCCTCTTTTTGTGATTTTGTTGGGGTCAGTGCTTCTATATGGACCTGGATGCCCATCATGCCGATACTCAAAAGCTTCGGTAATGTCCATGAGTTTCAACTTTGATTTGTTGGTCTTCTTCTTGACTGCGCGGCTGAACCCCGTGACCTGTTTCTGATGCATTACGTTGGTGAATTCATTTTCAACCAATTCACCATCCTTGAGAGGCCTTACTTTTCCTGTGCAGGATCCCCCTGTATTCCAGTTTCCTCCTCCATAATGATCAGGCGAAAAGGTACGCACGATTGTTAGACCAGTGTAATCTGGATGCCTTGCCATGGCAGTTAGAGCCGTTTCAACTGATACACCGAAAGCTTCTATGTTGTTAATTTTCATTGTCTTAGACTTGTCTGGCCACCACAATTGTCCTCCAACTATCTCATCCTGCAAGATATAGACCGACTGCTTTGCAAACCAGTGACCAGAGGAGAGGACGATTACGTCGTAATCGGTGATGAATTCCATGAAGCTTTCATCAGGAGCATCAAGCTGCAGCTTGGCCACTCCGGCTGGAGCAAAATCGAATGGCTCGGATGTTTGATTCACAAGCCAGGCGGACCATAACCGAATTATCGTTGTAGATGTTGACGCAAAATAAAAACGCTGCATTCTTCTGTTTCCTCGATTTTTTGGAACCTCAACCTGAAAAAACCACAGTTCATTCCAAGAGAAAAATGGTTTGATACATAAGAGGATGGCTGGAGATGACAAGCCAACTACTCCATATCCATATAAGGCTCTAGAAATTTACGGCCACTGCTACCCCTGTATGAAGTGAATCAACTGTCCATCCCTCTCTTCCCTTCCCTATTCATTCCCAACAATTCAAGGATCCGATCATATATGTGAAGTGGACGCTGCAAGTTGTCGTGAATGTAGTAGTTGTTGCTGTTGTGTATTTTTTTTTTTTCAGATGCATTATTTAGTTTCGCCAACAATACCATTCATTTCCCAGGTTTGGGGATCCAAAACCTAAGAACCTGTTCAATGAATTCATTGCTAAGAAGGACCCAAAAAAAAAAGGCCGAGAATGAAATCATTGAGATGCATCTCTCATCATTTCAGAGTAATTGATTTACTACATTTTTACATTGGAAGTGACCTTTAATTCTCTTGGTGGGATGCTATTGCTCCAGTAACTCATTTAAGGAGGTTCCAAGACCTATTACCGTGGAGTCAAAACAGAAAGCATTTGACTGACTTGCCTGCCAAAGAATACAGAGCATTGACTCCATTTGATTTCGAGCGATTGAATCTCCAATAAAAGCTATGGTTTTTCCCTTCATTAGATCAAGGAATCTCCTGGCATCAAATCGAGGCAGGTCACACTCAGTCGGTTTCCAGCGCCAATGCTCATATTCCTTGTCAGGTCTTCCATTTCCCTGGCAATTTTGTGTCTGCGTCAGGACAGGACAAGAATCATTTTTGTACAAAGGTCCGCCTGAATCATAAACCCATTTTCCATGGTATAAATTACATCCTGCAAAATAACTAAAATAAGGCAAATAAACAAAATGAATTTTAAGAAAGTCAGAACAAAGAAGTATACACTGTTTAACATCTTTATTTGAATGGTAATCCTCAGCTTTTAACAGAATTATGGGCTGCAGATCAAGAAACGATAGGATGTGGAGTCGCAAGAAAAAGAAAATCAAATTAAATGCCTTTAATTATAATGAAAATAAAAAGTAAGATGAAGTTGCACCTGAATCGACTGACCTACCCGGACTTGAATTGGTGAACATGGGAGGTGAAGGATTCACATCCTTTAAACTGGAACCAAGTGATGGAAGTCGAGTTGATATTTTTGAATCCATCTGCAGGTTGGAGGTGTTGGAAAGATTTGATGAAAGAGATAGAGCAATTTGAACACCATCTCCGCCGGTTGAGAAAGATGAATCTTCAATCCCCTTCTCCTGTTGTGCCGCATGGGATTGCTTTAGTTGAGCCGTTGCATCCCTCGATCCAAAACCTGCAGGAGGCTCTGCCAAATCTTTTCCAACTTCTTGCTGCTGCCTTGAATCAATCAATTCGTTCTTATCTCCAGACAGAGTAGGCTGGTTCTTGATAAGATCATTACCCCTGTTGTCCTGCGAAATTGATTTCGCTTTTCTTGAATCACCAAATCCGCCATCTGATTCTTGAAAATCATCCCCATCTCTCGTGCTCCTAAGGATACTGCTGCTGACATAACCGCGACGGCTAAAATCCACGACAATTTCATCAGAAGCAGTCCCAATTAAGTTGACAATTCCTCCAGACCTGAATGGTTCTGATATTAAAGATGATGAAGCAAGAATCAAGAAAATGGCTAGGCCTCCGAGTGAAGCTACGATAGATAAAAGAGTCTTTGGGTAGGCCATTGCCGCCGTCTTTTTACGTGAACCTGAAGCCATGGATTCCCAAACTCTAAACTTCAACAAACTTGCCTGCAATCCGTACAAACTCAGGGCTTCCGTTCACCAATCACCATTCGCACGTCTCCACGCAAGAGCATTCCCAGATATTCTCAACTTACAAATATTTATCAGGAATAACACTCATCAATTTAAAAGAAAGGGGGGGGGGTGGGGTGGGGTTGCCCATTTCATGCTAATCTTTTAAGTACAGCATCAGGAGTTGCTGCTTCAACACTCTCTTGTGTCTTGACTCCTCAAGTACAGAAGCTGCACAAAAGGGAGGGAAAGTGCACTGAAGATTGGCCAATAGAGTAGATCCAGATGAGTTATTTCCCTTCTACGAAATGACTTTTCGGGACTTAAAAGATTTGACCTCAAATTTTGCGTTTTCCAGACAGGCAGCCGCCATTTGTGCGGAAATGTAAAATATTTTATACTGGATCGAGAGTACCTAGTATACTAGTTTATAGTTTGAAGCATGTGAAATCGTTAATGATTTGAGGAATCGTGTTCTGTCGATCAAACTCGGGGGAACTAAAACTTTATCCACTCGTATTTCTTCAGACGCGATATCTTAAATTATACTACTCGAATTGTTATTAGATTTTTGAATTTCGGCTTGATTTTTATTAAGACTCTTAATCGTGGCTGCTCGAATAACTGCAGGAACTCTTCACTTAGTTAGTTTACAATAATATGATTTCCTATAAGAATCAAACGTTGAAATAACAAAACAACAGTTGTTGTAGCTGAGCTCAGGCTGACGCCCAACTTTGACCATAGGACTATGTACGCCACTTCTTAACGGAGCAGCTGTAGCCGTTATTTTTAAAATTCATTAGGACCCATACATAAAGAAGGGAAAATTGCCAATTTAGTCCTTAAACTTTTTTCTAGAGTCGATTTAATCCCTAACTTTTATTTTTGACCAATTTAATACATAAACTTATTTTCGGATCCAATTAAGTTCCTTTGCGGCGGCGTCACCACCAAAAAGCAATTGAATTTCTAATTTAACAGTTAAATAAGGGTATTTCGGAAACTTCAGGTATGAATTGTAATTAAACTCAGTACATTAAAAAAATCAATAGTATTTTAGGTATTTTTAAAACTTTTTAAACGTGTTTTTAAAATTTTTAATTAACTTCTTAACCATTCCCCTATCTCACCTCTCCTTGCCACTGCTGCCGCCACCACCACCGCCTCTCCTCCCTTCCTCTCTTCTCTCTGTCGACAACTTTCCTCAGTCACTCCCTTTCCCATTAACCCACACCATTCCCCTTTCCTCTACACCCTTACCCTTCACTAACCCTTCTGCAACCTCCCCACAACCCCTTCACCAGTATTCCTCTCCCAACCCTTTCTTCCCTCTCTCTTTCCCCACACCCTGTTTCCCTATCTAGTGAAATCTAATCGAATCTGCGACCAAATCTGACTTTTTTATATGTTCTCGTGTAAGAGTTACTCAAGAATATTTACCTCACATCATCCATTCCAACAATTGAAAAGGCATTCAACAAATTCAAAATGCATTCCAACAACTGATAGATAGCTCCTTTCTACTAGGTACCAATTCCATTGGGTCTTACAATAGCACAAGCAATTTGCTTTGAAATGCATTTGACAAATTCGAAACATCTTCAGCAAATTTGTAGAAAAACTAAGATGATTTTCAAAAGTTGTTAAACTATTAATATGAAAGCAGAGGGTGGACATCAGCAAAAGGGCGGACTGATGATTATGACAGTGCACCAATTGTAGCTAACAAATGTTGCAGCAACGATTGCGCAAATGGCTGGGACTTCTTTTCTCTATCAGCCATAATGGTAGCAAATATGATAAAATTTGCATAATTATGCTATTTTTACTTGAGCCATAACGCATTTATAGGTTTCCTCTTCAACTTTCTCAATTATAATGTAAACTCAAAGGTTGGCAAAAGAGGGTAGGGAAAGAGAGATGGAAGAAGAAATGTGGGAGAAGAAAGAGGTGGGTGGCTGGTGATGGACGTTGGTAGTGGAGATAGGGATAATCCAAAGTTTCCAAAATACCCTTATTTAATTGCTAAATTAGAAGTCAAATTGCTTTTAGGTGGTGGCGCCGTTGTAGAAGGTCTTAATTGGATCCGAAAATAAGTTTAGGTATTAAATTGGTCAAAAATAAAAGTTAGGGACTAAATCGACTCTAGAAAAAAGTTTAGGGACGAAATTGGCCATTTTTCCCATAAAGAATTACGTGCAAAACTTTTATTTGATGGACGCTTTATTTTTTATATTTTCTAGTGTGATTTTCCTGGTGAAATAGTTTCAGGTTAGTATTTCTGTGCGGGAAGCCACTTCTTACTTCTCAATTCAGTTAGTTTGGGTTCTAATAGCTGTTCGAGTTTTTACCAAACTTTCCTTTCTAATGCCTATAACATATATAATAATCAGATGTCATGTTCTATTTGTGCCCATAAATGCAAGTTGCAATTGAAATACTCCCTTTGCACTATTTTTATAGTCCTAGTTTTTTTTGCACATAGTTTAAGAAAAAATAGTTAATTTTGTTGGAAAAATAAATTTAGATTTCTATTTTCCTAAAATACCATTACATTAAATAAAGTTGGCTTTTCATTTATCAATATGTTTTGGAAAATCTAAATGCAATAAATGGGGTAGGCTATATTCAATACTAACAATCTATATTAAATAAGATAGTTTATAGTAATAACAACTTACATTAAATAAGGGTATTTTAGAGAAATTAAAAGACAACTACATTCTTTAATTGGAAAGTAGACTACAATTTGGGACAGACGAAAAAAATATAGGACTATCAAAGTGGAACGGAGGGAGTATGATAATTCCTGATATAACGCATTTCAAGAGATAATTCCTAATACAATACAACTGGCTTGTTTAGATTGCATTTTTCTGGATTTCTTGTAGAAAAATTACTATAACGATTTGATAAATGTAAGATAAAAAAGTGATTGGAAAATGTGTTCACTGAAAACGTAGTAAGAAAAATTGTTGTCCAAACAAGGTTATATCAGGTTTAGGTTGTCCACACTAAATGCGTTCTTGAATAATCCTTTGATCACCCTTGAGTTTGCAAGAAAAACATTTTAGTGTGTATTTTTTGGAATTTATTGCTGTGAACTTGACAAACAAAATTAGTTTATGGAAAAAACTCTTAATCCAAGTGGAGAACGTGTTTTGATAGAAAAGTGTTTGGGATAATTGTTTGAAAAAAATTATAACATTTTTTAATGCGATATATGTGAAATAAAAATAGAATTAAAATATAAAAAGGCTGTTGAAAAATATATTTATAATGCAGTCAAATAAATTTTTTGCAAATAATAACTTATCCAAACAAACATTTAACTTTTGCTTTTTGCATAGGATGAGACTTGTCTTAGCACGAGTTGGTTACCTATACTTATTCCATTTTTGTTTGTTCCATTTTGATTATCACGATAATAAATCGGTTAATACTATATATATTGACAATGTATATACTAACACATCTGGATGCATGTTATGTGTATAAAAAAATAAAGTTTAAATTTAAATTGGTATTAGTTGACATGCATCTAAAGGTGCTAGTGTATATGTGTACATACTATTAGTAAATATAATATTAATTACAGTAAATAAGCTTATTTATTCTAACCTGTTTAAATTTTTTTTTTTGGGGAAAAGACGTACCCAAGTATTTTGCAATTAATTGGTTTTTAACCAAGTTTGTATGATACTAGTTTTTTAATAACTTTTGCTACAGGAACCCCAAAAACTTATCAAAGTTTTTAACCTACACACTTTAAAATATTCAAAACACAAAAAAAAAATTCCTTTCCATTTTTCTTCTTCTTCCTTCCCCACCCCAACCCACCACCACCTCCGTTGCCGGCCACCTCCTTTGGCGCCGGTTTCGGCGCCGATCACCTCTTCCGGTGCCAATCTTTTTTTTTTTCCTTTCTCTCTCTCCCCCCCTTCCTCCCCCTTTGCCCGATTTTGATCCTCTCTCTTTTTTTTTCTCCCTCTTCCCCACTTCTCCCCCACCACCCTTCCCCTTCCCCTTCCCCTTTGGCCGATCTGGTCGCGAGACCAGATCGCACAGAGGAAGGGTGAGGGTGGCGGGGGAAGGGGAGTAAAAGGGGAGAAAGAAAATTGCAAAAAATAAAAATAAAAATTTGAGGTGCCGGTCTTATTTTGCAGAGACGGGCGAGGGAAGGGGGATGGGAAGAGGGGAGGA
This sequence comes from Coffea eugenioides, assembly GCF_003713205.1. Classification (NCBI taxonomy): domain Eukaryota; kingdom Viridiplantae; phylum Streptophyta; class Magnoliopsida; order Gentianales; family Rubiaceae; genus Coffea; species Coffea eugenioides. Next base: position 3,436,590 of record NC_040036.1, on the reverse strand, counting down.
GAGGGGTGACGGGGGAGGGAGAAGAGGGGTGGCAGGGGAAGGGCAAGGGGAGAGGGAGAAGAGGGGTGACGGGCAGAGGGGTGGAAATGGGTGGCGGGGGAAGCAGAGGGGGGTGGTGGGCAAAGGGCGGTGCTGGGGAAAGAGGAATGGGTGGCGGGGGAGGGAGAAGAGGGGGATGGCGGGCAGAGGGGAGGAAATGGGTGGCGGGGGAAGGAAAGGGGAGAGGGAGAAGAGGGGTGGCAGGGAAGGGAGAAGGAGGAGTGGCGGCAGGAGAGGGGTAGAAAAAAAGGGAAAAAAAATTGCAGAAAGTTGCTGCTTCATTGGCAATTTCGGCAGAGGGAACAGGGGAGGGGGAAGGGGAAGGGAGAAGAAGCGGGAAGGGAGGAAGGAAAAGAAAAAGGAAAGAAAGAAAAAAAAGAAAAAAGAAAAAAGAAAAAAAAAGAAAGAAAAGGAAAAGGAAAAAAAGTTTTTTCATCTCACAAGTTTTTCTACAACTTCTACGGTGATCTACATAAAATTTTATACAAACACTCAAAAAAACTCACCTTTCAAACGGTGTTTTAAGCTTGACTACTGATATCTACTTACCAGCTATTTTCGGCTTAATTGGTTTGAAATTCCTCAAACCGAACCAACTAGAAAGATTCAACTGCCGTGTATCAACCAATTTTGTTTACCAGTATAAAAAACGGGGAAAAAAACTAATCTGGTTCGGCCCCCCCATTGGTTAACCATTTAACCCGACCCATTTGGAAGGTACTGCGTGCGAGAAAGACGCCCTGGAATTGTCGTTCAAAAGTACTGGAAAAGAACTGGGGTTTAGTTCCTTGTTGAACGTTCGATGGCGGCCAATACACTCTCAGTGATACTTCCAATCTCATATCCAACTTCACTATCTCTCCAGAAACCCACGGACCATTCCTTGGCTTTCAATCGGGATTGTAAGTTTATTCCTTTTCTTGGCGAAAAACTTTCCATTCGCTCGTCAAATTTAAGTCTTGTCGCCTCAAAACGACGCAGTTCAACTGCGGCAACGGCCTCCTTTAGTCTTCCCATCTCGTAAGCCTCCAATATCACTACTCTTGTTATTTCCATTCACTTTTAAATTTTCATGTGGAAGTTTGGATATTGATTTCCTTTTTTTATTTTGGTCAAATTGGCAGCAAGGAAAAAAGGGATTCCTCTGAAAAATTACCCAGGTATACCTTTTTCCTTGATTCTATCCTTTATTTTTCGTTTTTTTTGGGGTTGTAAATTGTGTGCTTAAGTTGTTGAATGACGATGGCGTAGATGGTCTGCGAGGGCAATAAAGTCATTTGCTATGGGGGAGTTGGAAGCTAGGAAGCTCAAGTATCCGAATACTGGGACAGAAGCTTTACTAATGGGAATCTTGGTTGAAGGTTAGCGAATGCTTTTTCACCCTCATTCTTTTTGCTTATTAGCATCTAGAATTTTCACCCTGCACGAAATATGCCTTGAATGTGGTGTTGTCTATGCTCAATAAAAGCTTTTTCCGAGTTCTGGGGATAATGCAATTTTTAATTCCTGCATTATGGACTGTTCAGAGCTTCCAGTTGAACAGAAAAAAGACTATAACTTCCTATTCCTTGTACGAAGATTCTTGGAAGGTCTTTACATGATTATGGATGTTCAACGAGCCTTCTTCTAGTGCTTTCCATATGTGTGTTATTGCAGGAACGAGTTTGGCTGCCAAGTTCTTGAGGGAAAATGGCATCACACTTTTTAAGGTGCGAGAAGAAACTGTAAAGTTACTCGGTAAATCTGACATGTACTTTTTCAGTCCAGAGCATCCTCCCGTGACTGAACCTGCTCAAAGGGCTCTTGATTGGGCTATTGAGGAGAAACTGAAGTCTGGTATTTCTTTGTCTTCTCTTGGAAATCAGTGTTTTTAAAGTATAAAACGTTCACTTGCTATCAACTTCACTCATAAATTTAAGATTCTCTTGTTCGTTTCACGTGTTGCCATTTGAATCTTCGTGGATTGAGCAACTTATTGTTGGTGGAAATAATTTAGTTTTGTACTTTGAGGAGAATACAATGCTTCTCCAATCTGATGACTAGTGGCTTCCTGGAAATGGCTATTTAGACAAATTAATAGTTATTCAAGTAGTGGAGACCTTTGACTGAATTAAGAGATGAGAAATGTGGTGGAATTTCCAATTGGCACTCAGCAAGTCTCTAGAGCAGTAGGAACTAGAAATGAGATATCATGCTTCCCTCTGGTCGTAGGTTATGCATGCCTATTTTCTTTCTCTTGGAAAAGCTATAATGTTCTAGTCAGAAGTAAGCCATGATCAGGTACTGTTGGCAAAAAAGACAACAGGGCGGAAGTTAATCACCAGTTTTAATCGCAAGAAAAGGTGATAAGGATGTTTGCAAAGAGATATAAGAAGTTTACTATGTTTGGATTTATGTGCATTTTGTGGGACCCTAGCCTAATGACTCAGGCCCAATCTTTTATCCTGAGCATTATTTTTGGATTTGGTAGTGTAATGCTTCAGTTTTTTTTTTAAATATAATTTTTAAGAAGTTAGGTTGGCTAGAGGTAACTTTTGTAATATTTGTTATGGATGTTGTCATACATATAGTGTTTTATTCACCTTAATCCTTTTTTGGTTGAGTGATTTTTTTTTTCTATCTGTTAGAATGACTTCCACAAGTATGGCACATCTCAGGACCTTGGAAATCTAAATGCTGCTGTAACTTTGTAATCTTTTACCCAAGTTATGGAACTTTGAGAAGGATGGAAAGCTTTAGAATTGATTATTTATTTGAAGGAATTATGTGAAAATGTTAGGTTACTTTTGGGATTAGGATCAAGTGATCAATTGTTGATGGTTAGATGCTGGATTTAACTTTCTGATTCAACATGAACTCCAGTTTCTGTGCAATCAAGAGTAATATGTTTGTTGCCTATTGGAAAATATACCTGTGCTGCTGAGTTATGTCAGCTTAGCTTCAGGAAGATGTTGAAAAACATTGAGGTAAAGTTAAGCTAAGAATTGGGGAATAAAATTAGGGAAGGAGTGAAAGCAAACGCATAGTGTTCCAGATATTAGAGTAATGAATTCATTATTATACTACATTTTATGAGATAAATTATGTCAATCAAATTTCTTGATCGCGGTACGCTGCATTCTTTAACACTTAGTGAACTTCTAAGTTCCTGGCTGGTATAAAAAATGTGAGCCTGTTGTACTCAAAGGCTGCTTAGTTGCAATACAACACCAAGGATTGCTGTTTTTGCGAGTTGAATCAGGCTTCTTGTTTGGAACCGAGAATCTTGTAACCCCTGTTCTGTTAAGATATTGCTTGCTGTGATGGGATACTAGTTTATAATTCGATTAAAATGCAGGTGAAAGTGGGGAAGTAACGACTACGCATTTACTTCTTGGTATATGGGCACAAAAGGAGTCAGCAGGACATCAAATATTGGCTGCACAGGGCTTTGATGATGAGAAAGCTAAAGAGCTGGCAAAGAATGTAGGTTGTGTGTTAGAGTTCTTGTTCAGTTAATTTTCTCATTATGACCATTCAAATTTGTGTTTTTCAGATGGACAAGGATATAATTTTGAGCTTCAAATAGATCGCTGAAAAGGTTCAGAAAGTGCCTGTTTGTTTGCGTGGTTGTGATCAACTTCTGAGAGGAGAAAGCTTCTAGTAATGGACTTCTGAGACTCTCTGTCGGAAGTTATCCTTTTTACAGTGGCCTGACTGGCTGTGTTCAGTAACACACTTATTATATCCAGGGTCCGAGCATACCGATGTCTCATCAACAGACGTCCGAATATTACACAAGTTATGTCATAGTGAAGTTACCTCTGATCTGTACTAAGAAACAACAACACAAGTTATTTATGGAAGAGTTTGATGTCATGCTGAATATCTACTGGGATATCACTGTGGAAGTCAGGTCAATGATTTGTCGAATTGAGAATCTTCTTGATTTGGATTCGTTGTTGGTTAGTCCATTAGCGCATGGTGTGAGTTTTTTTGGTCTCAGCTACTTGCTAGAGAAAATCAGATTGTGAAATGCGGTAGTTTTTGGCGGCATATCAAAAGTATTTGCACTTTTTGTACTTGCTCAAGTATTAATCTTTTCCCGTTTTTGTTTATTGTTTGATTGTTGATTATTGATTTAGCAGATGCAACGAAAATTTGCGCTAAATGTTATGGCATGGTTGGTACAGGCGTACAGTCGTAAGATAAAAGCGTTTGAATTTTTATTTTTTTGGAACTTTTTTATAGAAAAATGTTATTTTTTTTTTAAATGTGTTCTAGGGATTTAATGTATATGAGATAAAACGATTATTGGGAAATATATTCACAAAAAATATTGGCGATGGATAATTATTGTTTATCTTCCTGTAATTTGGTATTTTAACATATAACCCTCATATAATTTAAAAATATATTAAAAATATTTAAATAACCTTCTCATAAAAGATACGAAGGTTTTATAAAATGTGATTGGATACTTAAATTATTTAAAATAATATTTTATTTGTATTGTAAATATATTTTTTAACTCAATTTTTAATATTTTCAATCATTTTTTTTAAAATTTTCATACATCATATTACAGAAATAAAAAAAACCATTGTCAGATAATACCTTATCAAACACACTACTCACTATTGTTTCTTAAAGTCAGAGCAAAACAAAAGCTTCAATGACATTCAAGTAAAAGGAGGGGGGCGGGAGAGAGGAATTGGCTAAGAAGTTTGGCGTTGAATTCGTTCGTCTTTTTAATTTTAACGAGTACTTGCCATATTTCCGACATCCACCCGGACGTCAGTGGAATGGACATTCATCACAAAGCAATACTATACCATTGGCCATTGGGGATAATTTCTTGATTTTTATTTCACGGCACTAATTTCTTGATTCCATAGGCACCGCCCAATGAAACGTTTAGGGCAATTCAATTCATCCCGCCAACATCGAACGGGAGGATTTATCGCTTAAACCCTAACAAAAAGTAGGAGCAGTAGATTTCTCCATTATGTTCGATTTTTCGTACTCGTAACTCGGTCTGACTCTCACTCTCAATTCTCCTCTGAAAACCCTAACTGAAACCAAAGCTCATATAGCAACTCAAGATGAGCTTCGCAGCGTGCAAGATGATGCACCCTCCCACCGGAATCGACAACTGCGCCTCCGGCTTCATTACTCACTCCGTCGCCGATTTCACTCCAAAATTCCCTCCAATCCAAACCGACGATCTGGACTCGGACTGGCCCTCTACTCCCAAGCCCATTGGCCCCCTCCCCAATCTCATTCTCACTTCCGCTAATGTTCTCGAGCTTTACACCCTTAGGCTTCTAGAGGAAGCTGCTTCCAGAGACTCCAAAACGCCCATTGAAGCCCAACGGGGCGGCGTCCTCGCTGGTATCTCTGGCGCTTCTCTAGAACTCGTCTGCCATTACAGGTCCACTTCCAAACTAAACATAACTCTGAATTGCACATCATCATTTGAAATCATCTTATTTTCTAAAGACATTATTGCACCCAATTTCTTTGTTTCTTTCTTATTATTTACTCATTGTAGACTGCATGGCAATGTGGAGTCCATGGGGATTTTATCATCGGGAGGCATTGATGGTGGGAAGAGGAGGGATTCAATTATCCTAACTTTCCAAGATGCTAAGATGTCAGTTTTGGAGTTTGATGATTCTATTCACGGGCTACGCACAAGGTCAGTGAAAAAAATATTCACGAATTGAAGTTGTTGTTGTTTCTCCTACACCTAAGACGAATTGGAACCGAGGCAAAACTGCATTCAAAGGAGTCAAATTTTAGATGATTTTCTACTAATAACAGTACTTAATTGTCGCTCACTGTATCCCGATGGTTAGATCTCCTAGAATGCAACTTGAATTACCCTACTGGTGAAGTTCCGTTATATATCCTTTCATCTTGCTTTAAGCAAATTGCGCAAAAACTGTGCAGGCCAATTTGTTTGGATAGGGTGTTATTTGAAATATTATTTGGAATAATTACTGTAGCACTTTTTGTGATGTGATGTATGTGAGATAAAAAGTTGGTTGGGAATATAAAAAGGTGAGTTGGGAAATGTGTTTATGATGCAAGTGAAATATTATTTGGGATAATATTGTCATTCAATTACAGTTTTTTGGCTACTCTATTTTTTTTTTTTGGCAAATACTTGACTGGTGTTTGCTTTAATATAATTCTACAATCAAGAATGTCAATTGATGCATGATTTTGAATGGCAAGTAACAGTACTTGATGCTTTGTTTCTCTTTTCCAGCTCACTGCACTGTTTCGAAGGTCCAGATTGGCACCATCTTAAAAGAGGTAGAGAATCTTTTGCCAGAGGTCCATTAGTGAAGGTTGATCCGCAGGGAAGGTGTGCTGGAGTTCTTGTTTATGGTCTACAAATGGTCGTGCTCAAGGCTGCTGAGGTTTGATTTACTGCTACCATCCTAGTTTACTTTTCCATGCTCATTTTGTTCCTTTTATGGAATGTATTAGTATTCTGGAAATCCAATTGTAATAAGCTGTTGTACACTATTTTCCTTTGTTCCTGCTGTTGCATTAAACTTACACGGGTGGCTTACATTTTTTTCAGAGCTTTGCCAATAGCTAGGTATGTGATAGTAGCTGTTTTGTCTTTACAAGCACTCCCTTAGTTCTGGTCCATGTATGTGGTAGCTTTTGACTCTATTTGATTTTTTATGTCAGAGTTTAGAATGTGTAATGGTATGAATAATAAATCAGTGAAACACGTTGGCTGTGATGCTACTTTTTGTCATATGATAGGATATTGTATAATTTAGGTGAGGCAATTGCTATTTTGGTCGGTGACCTATTGGATGATTTTGTAGGCAAACTGTCTAAGACATTGTATCCCGACAACAAGAAATAACCTCATAAAATGGTATAGAAATTGGTTAATTACTGCATGAAACTGAAATAATGTCAAAGGGGTTGGAGTAAAGTCTACTTGTTGTAAAGTTTGTCATATTTTGAATTTTCATTGTAAAAAACATAGGTACTGATGGGAATACTAGGTAAACGTTACAGACAATGGAAAACTTGTCTGTATATTGCAGAATGTTAGCTTACCATTGCTAGAGAAGTAAATTTGTCACCTTATGTTCTAGGATAACATGGGAATAATTTCTCCAATTATACTGCTTCCATTTGCCCTCCACATGGAGGAGATTTTGGGCTTTGATGTAGGATCTGCTTGGGAACTTTGCAAAGTGATAACATCATGATGTTTCAAGAGTTGCATGGATATATTATGTGGTAATTGGCTCTATTTTGGCTCATTCATATTCATGTTGTTATCCTTGACAGCAAAATTCATGTTTATCCAACATAGATTACCTGTAAGTTAAAAAAATGAGCTCAGAGTAAGGTTTTGGGATATGGTTTATGTATCAGAATTGTCTCAGTGGCCGTCCTATTTTATGAAGGTGCTGGATGTAATATGTGTCATATGCATTTAAGCTTGAAGGATTTTTCCTTGTGATTTTCTTTTATTCTCTAAATCTCAGTTTTGGAATTTTTTATGTTAGGCCACCTCTGGTTTAGTCAGTGAGGATAATGCTTCTAGTGCGGGAGGTGCAGTTTCTGCTCGCATTGAGTCATCATATATAATTAATCTGAGAGATCTGGATATGAAGCACATAAAAGATTTTATATTTATCAATGGTAAGTGATTATAATTCCCTTTAGACAAGCTTTGCTTTGCACTTTGAGATTAGTTGGTAATGCTACTATTTGCATGATGAGTTCAGGTTCTGATTCGGTTTTCTGGTTCTAACTTGGTGTAAACTGAAGGGTATAAGAATGTTCAATTATGTATGACTTGATTTGCTGAAAGTTTTAGCTATAATTTGGTTGGAGTAGTTGATTGATCAAATTGGCAATCGGCATTTGCTTCTTGCTGTCATAAATTTTATACATTTCCAACCAGTGCTGTGATAACAATCTGACAATTTGGAATAGGAGGAGAATGACAAAAGCAGCTGAATTGGATTAAACTGATGCTAGGTTTCCTATCTTTTCTTCTTTTTCAGCTGCTAAATAATGTGTTAGCCATTTCTTCTAACTGAAATGCTGCTTATTAGTCTTTGAACTGTGAAATAATTTTCCTTTCTGTGCATTGCATTTGTATCAGTATTACCTACTGTGAGAAGTCTGCTATTTTTGCTAATGGAAGTCAGTGCTGTCTTCTACTTTTTTCTTAGTTGGTTGTTACTCCAATCTATTCATCATTCGACCCATATCATCTGGATTTTAGTTGCAAAAATGGGTTTCCAGAGTCTAAAAGTCCTTTGGGAGACTTTCATACATTATGCAAGCTATTGGGCCACTGATTTAGCCCTTCGGCAAGTTGATGTAACTGATTTTACAGGTTACATTGAGCCTGTGATGGTTATTCTTCATGAACGGGAGCTTACTTGGGCAGGGCGCGTCTCCTGGAAACATCACACTTGCATGATATCAGCACTTAGTATCAGCACAACATTGAGGCAGCATCCACTGATTTGGTCGGCCACTGTAAGAAGTTGTATTTTCAATGGAAATAGGTGGTTGTATACTGGAAATTTTACGTATAAAGAAAGATTAAGTTAATGTTTGGAATTTATCGCTATTTTCAAGCAGAAGGTTTCTCTTTGAAAAGGATTTTAGGCAATTAAAGAGAGAGCCATTGGTTATACGGTTAAATTGTTGTTGTTTAGCTGTTACGGTTGATGCTTACATGCAAATATATCATGATTTTTTAGCGCAAAACTCAAATTCTTGTTTGCTCTTTTGCTTGCACATTATTTATTACAATATAAAGCTCCTTGTTTATCAAGCGGATGACTGATCTAAGGTTTTTGGTGAATTAGGCTGCAAAGAGAAAATGAGTTACAGTGTTTCCTCTTCCAGTCTCATATATTGTACAAGTGACTTCAGTAAATTTTGCAGTGTTGTTGAATTCATCTGTGATTTTTCAATGTTCAAATTGGTGACTGGTTTCGTATTTTTGTACTCTCAATATAACTTAAAAACTTTTTTGTGCGGACATGATCTAGTACTTGTGTTTGTAGAACAACTGGTGAAATGTCTATAGAAAGTTCTGTTTACATAGATGTTTTTGTTTTTGAGGAAGTTTCCCAAGAACAAAATAAACACAAAAGAATGAGGTTTGAGAGCTTTTGCTATTCTAGAGAAGCTATCTTTGATTTGCTTGAACATTTTGCCTTTTGGCAATGCTTCAAGATTCCTGATAAAGGAATGCTGAATGATAATTGCCGATGATGCATAAAAAACTGAAAATTCATTCAGCTTTTTCCCTTATGATCTGGCTTTAAATGAATTACTTGAAGATCTAACATCTGGAGAAGGAGCTAGTCTGTCTTATGATACAAAATGCTCATTACTAATGGAAAATATGCTGTTTAATGAGCTGAGCTGGAAATCTTGGAGCTGGCTGTTTGTCTTACTTTTCTGTTGGATCTTTTCAAGTGGAAACTATCTTGGAAATTCTGTAAAACTATAATAAAGCATTTTAACCAACAAGATGTTGAAGACAGAATCAAAATTTGGTCCTTAATTTTATGCCCTTTGCTTCATTTTTCTATCTTCTGAGATTTACTTTGATGTTCTTTGATGCTATTTTTGTCTGAATTCAATTATTTCAAATGTTGGAGAGTCATACATTCAGATTTTTTTGGGCATTTTACTTATTAAATTTAGAACGACTTCATTTTTCTCATTGTTATCAGAATCTGCCTCATGATGCCTACAAGCTTCTTGCAGTGCCATCTCCTATTGGTGGAGTCCTTGTCCTCTGTGCTAATACTGTTCACTATCATAGTCAGGTAGCATTTTGATCCAGTGGAAGTTTAAAACTGTTTGATTTTTGCATCACTTCTCCAACTTCACTATCCTTTTGGCTTATGATTTGTAATTGGGCAGTCAACATCATGTGTACTTGCTTTGAACAACTATGCTGTTCCTATGGATAGCAGGTGAGGGGTTGTCAAATCTTTGTCTTTGATGTGTGTCATCATAGAATTATTAACCAGGAACTGCATAATCTGATTATAGTTCACATTGATCTGCTATATTTAATGATTAAATTCAAACTTGTTAATGGTTGATACCACCACAGCAATCTCTTGAACATAGTAGTAAAAATAAGTTTAACAATGTGATTTTTTAGAACTTTTTGATCTGTTGGAGAGGCGGGGTAGTTAATTGATACCCTCCGCTTCAAATTTTGTCCTCTTCCAAAGGACAGTTTTTATGCAGTCGAAGTACATTGGTCTTTCCTTTTTACATTGATTGTATGAGTTGTCAAGGACCTGAAAGTCTTCTTTATCCTTTTTCCAGTCAAGAGATGCCAAGGTCCAATTTTATTGTGGAGCTTGATGCTGCAAACGCAACCTGGTTAACGAATGATGTAGCTATGCTGTCAGCAAAAACTGGGGAATTGCTTTTACTTACACTAATTCATGACGGGAGGTTGGTGACCTTAGGTCTATTGCTAATACTTTTTAAACTTGTTCATTTGTACCCAACCTTAATAAATTGTGAGGACCTGAGCATGTTTTGTCTTTTTGAGATTGAGGATTTTATGCTTTTATTCTGCTTTCTTGCTAGATTTCTTCTAGCTAATAATTCATGCCAAAACTTTTATGAAGTGGAAACTATTTGTTCACTACAATATTGAATATCAAATTTCTCTGTTGTTTTCTGTTGAAAGCCTGGAATGTTGCATCGACAAGTAACAGTTCTGTTATGAATAAAAAGTAGTTTGAATTTCATTTCTTTGTTTTTATTTCAATCTGTTTATTCTTTTTCTTTAAAGCCCCCCCCCCCCCCTCTCTCCAAACAAACAAAAAAAAAAAAACACAACTCATGTCTCAGGGCTTCTTATTATGCACTATTGTCATGAAAAATGTGAACCTCAACTAGTAATTAGTGGTTTTGTTGAAATGATGGCTTCTACGTCAGTAGGAAAATATTTGCTTGTATATAGTTTTCATGCTGCTGAACATGTGAGGGTTTTGCATCTATGGAAGTTCCGTAGATGAAAACGATAAGTGCTTGAGGTAAAGCATGATGATAACGTAAGGCCATTTCAAATTTATGCTGCTATCATTGCTCTACCAATTGACCAAGTGATGAAACTCTTTGCTGCCATGTTATTAATGGGGAAGGGTCTTGGTGTCCAATTTCTATTGGGAGTAGAGAAAATCCTACAGAAATGAAACAATGGTGGATGGTGATATTTGAATTTTAGTACTTTATGGGTCGACATTGTCTATTCTTTCTAGGTTATTTAAGCATATGATGTTTTTCTTTTCCCTTTTTTTTTGCTTTCTTTCCCCTGCAGAATTGTTCAGAGATTGGAGCTTTCAAAGTCAAGAGCTTCAGTGCTTACTTCAGTAAGCCTTGAGTTCATTTGACTGTGGGATTTCTATCGTACTTGATTACAAAAGTATCTAACGTGTTTCCTTTTATAGGGTCTCACAACCGTTGGAAGTTCATTTGTATTTCTAGGTAGTCGTTTAGGTGACAGTATACTGGTACAGTTTACTTGTGGAGCCGGGGTGTCAGCGTTGCCCCTTGGTGCAAAGGAAGAGGTCTGTCAACTTGTACTTCTATAACTTGGTGATTACTTGCCATGAAACAGTTTGTTACAACTTTACTAGCTTACTGTTCTACTGTTGAACTTTCAGTTCACTGTTAAGCTACTCCATCTTCATTGAGTGCCTTGAAAAATTTTACCAATTTTTTTTCCTTGAATTCAGAATCTCATTATTCATTCTGCAAGCTATTAACTCAAAGCTTGGCTAAATATGTTCTTTACTTCTGGAGGTTGGAGATATTGAAGGTGATCTCCCTTCAGCAAAGCGGCTCCGAAGGTCTTCGTCTGATGCTTTGCAGGATATGGTGAATGGTGAAGAACTTTCCTTGTATGGTTCACATCCGAACAATGCACAGTCTGCCCAGGTCTGGTTTTTGGCTTCCCATTCTCTTCTTATTGCTTAATAATCTTGATGACAAGATCTTGTTAAGAGTAACAAAACCTGGCCTGTTTGGATGCAACAAGTATATAGCTGAGTGATAAGAAAGTTCTAGAACAAAGCTGTCAGCTTCACTGACTGTAACCACTTTCATCCTATTGACATAACATAAACAATCATAGGCTTGACCAAACTTGACTTTAATGAAGAAGCTGTTAGTGGTTAATTCATGCATTACTAACATTCTTGTTTCTCTTGACACATGCAGAAGGCTTTTTCTTTTGCTGTGAGAGATTCCCTAACGAATGTTGGGCCGCTTAAGGACTTCTCTTATGGTTTGAGAATCAATGCTGACCCAAATGCTACTGGCATTGCTAAGCAAAGTAATTATGAACTGGTTAGGTTCCTTACCTTTGCGGTTGTTGAACCATGTTCTGCATTTGTATAGGGTCAATTGTTACTTGAATCTGATCTTGTGCTTGGTTAGACTCCTGACAATGCCCTGTTGTTTGCTGCTTCACTGATCTTTACTATATTCTTAGCAGCCTTAAGTTGTTATTTTAATTTATGAGCTTCGCTAAGTAACAAAACTTCCTCTTTTATGCTTCCATGTTTTCCTATTTACATCTTATCTCATTCTTTCAGGTTTGCTGCTCTGGTCATGGCAAAAATGGTGCTCTTTGTGTGCTTCAGAAGTCTATCCGCCCAGAAATGATTACCCATGTTTGTCAATAGGCATTTGCTTCTAATTTACTTGTTTTGCTTTCCAAGAATAAGAAAATCTATCGAAACACTGCGTGTATTTTCTTTTTTGTCCAGTTTATTTTTCTTTACTGGGTACTCTTTATTCTTTTGCATTTGCTTTTTATCTCCTTTGTTATTATAGATTGTAGTTGAGTCTTGGTTTTGTGTGTCATTCTTGTTGCTTTTTGGATTAAGGAAGTCAATTTCTGGCTCTGGACATCTGTCATGTTCGCCTTTAGATGTTTTATAGATGTGTGAACGATCAAGTTGGATTTGTGTGTGGGCTTATCTTTTGTTACAATGCCTCTTTTGTGTGGTCGATGTTATGTTTTTCTGTATGAGCACTGCAGACAATTGTATTTGAAGCAGCATTTAGGCTTTGCACTTAGCTATTGTGTACAGAGCCTGAAGTCTTCCCCACTCCCCCCCTCGCCCAATGGTAGGGGGAACAAAAAAGAACACTGCTGAAAAAGGAAAAAATCTTAAACACTTGTTAGTAGCTTAAGTAATTTCTTATTTTTTTAGGTTTTGTCATTTTTGCTTGATTCATCTGTAGATGCTGATGAGCTATACAGATGAAGACACACTGACATACTGTTCTAGGAAATGGTGGGAAGAGAAAGAAAATACTTGGCATGGAGATTGTGTTCCCCTTTTTGTCATTTTCTTGGCAGTATTAATTTAGTCTGAATTATACATTTAATTAGATGTTCTTTAGGACTAGTTATACATGTTTTGAAAAAGTTTGTATGAATGTAATATTTCATCTGTGAAAGCTGGGTCCTCACAGAATAAAAGCTTTTCCAATGTTGTTGTGAACTTTCAATACTTGGTTCCATAGGGAGTTATCTGGATATTCTACTTTGTGAAGCAACCTGTAAGTTTGACTTTTTATTCCTTCTTAAAGGAATCAATACCAGGTTGCAAGGGAGTTTGGACAGTATACCACAAGAATGCACGTAGTCATGTGGTTGATTCATCAAAGGTCACAGCTGATGACGATGAATATCATGCATATTTGATTATCAGTTTGGAGACTCGTACAATGGTAATCTCATTCATCTTCTTATTGAAGTTGATAGTGTTTAATGTTTTTCTGCTCCTTTTGGACATCCCCTTGTGTATGTGAATATGATAGCTGAAGAAATTTACTTCATTGGCAGAAAATTTTATTGATGCATATGATATCGTAATGTCTTTTCTTTTGCATTTTTTTTTGAATTATCCAAATGTGCTCCCTCTCCATTTCTCTAATTTTTTTTTCTTTTTCCTTTTTCCTTTTATTGGTTTGGGGGAGGGGGTGGGTGGGTGGTTAAGTTGTTGGTTTGGTCCACTAACATGTACTAGATGACCTGATGAACGTCCATCAGTTCTCCCAGAACTCTAATAAAGCTTCAGGATCCAAGCATGGACAATAATATTTTGTACACCACAAAAATATGGTTTTTGCTTCGGAGGTGGGTTAAAAAGATATCTGATCTCTAGTTATATTTGATTATTGAACTGTGCGTTGTCTTTCCTTTTAACCCAGCATTAGGCCTATAATTATTTTTGTATTGAGTTTTTTCAATGCAAAGCTGCCAGAAGTCAGAGTATTACATTCTTTTTGGAGGACAAGTATGTTGCAGTTTGCTTATCATTCTTTAGGCCACCCGCCCAAAAAAGCATGTCATCTCCAACTTTTTTGCCTTTTTGAAACCTCTATTTTGACTTTTCAAAATCTTAAGAAATCAGGGCATAGCTTTGGTTGTTTTTTTAGCATTGCTTTCGATTGTCACCATGTTTATTTTACTAAACAGGTACTGCAGTCGGCTAATAATTTAGAGGAGGTTACCGAAAATGTTGACTATTATACCCAAGGATGTACTATTGCTGCTGGAAATTTGTTTGGAAGGTAAACTTTTGTCTTCTTAAAATCATTGATATGTTTTTGGATTTATGCTTTTAATTCAATTAAATTTTGGCTATCCCTCTTTTTGCTTCTTCCTATTTGCTAGTTCTTGTATTTCTAGTTGGTTGGCATTTTTGGTCATCATTCTTTTGAGTATAATTTAGGATGCTCCATGCTCATCTTTAATTTACAGGAAAGTACATCTGAGCATAATCAGTTTCCTTGTCAATTGCCCATCTTATCAAGTTGAAGTGGATGTGATTGACATTCCTTCTGGTTGATGACAATCTGATTTAACAAATACACCTGTGTTTGAGCCCTGTAGAGTTTCTATCTTCTGATTATCAACCTGATGCAAATTAAAAAAAAGAAGATAAAATCAACTAAAATCTTGAAAGTAGAATCTAAACTGTGTAATATCAACTGGAGTAATACTTCATAATTGTAGAAAAGGTCCTGTGGATTAACATAATGAACAGAAAGACAAGGTTTTTCTTTGCACTAGATCCACTTGATGAAATCTGTTTGTGAGCTGTAAAATCTTCGATTTTTTATTGTTAACATGATGTAAATGAAGAAAAGGGTAATACGATTTAAAAACTAAAAGATGAAGTCAACAATCTCTAATAACATGCATAAAATACTTATGTGAAGAATGTGATCATTGAGAATAGTTATAAGACATTCTGCAAAGAATAATTAAAGAACAGCAAGACATTGAAATGTTCCTCCAATTTTTAACAGAATAGTTGTACTTGGGGTTTTTATATTTCTGAAATTTAACAGAATAGTATGTGATAACTTACAGCAATACATTACAGTAATTTTTAAGTCAACAGACTAGCATCATAGCTCATTTGCGGGCTTTGTGGTTTTCACGTACAGGATTTGAAATTGGGGGTAACCTTACGATCAATTAAAGTTGTTTTAATAAGAAATTTAAGAAGAATAGGTATGGTATAGAATAAATTGAAGTTTTATTCTGTATGGTACTATTTTCAGTTCAACAATAAATTATGTATCATTTTCTATCAATGTCAGGTTCTAACTTTTCTAGGCTTATCTACCCTAAGTAGTGATATTTACTGATTCTACATCCGTACCTTATTGCAGCAGTTCTAGATGAGGTACAAGGTGAACCCATCTGGTTGCTTTTCTCACCTTTCTAGCTTCTGAATGCATAGCATCACTGGCTAGGCTTGTAGGATGTATGCTTTATATCTCATACCTAATGATGTTGCTATAGCTTTTTTATTCCTTGACTGCTATTAGTCTGCAAATTTATCGGTTGATAATTGTACAATATGGTGATGTTTCTGGTTATTTTCGTTGTTTACAGGCGTCTGGTCATCCAAATCTATGCTTATGGTGCTCGACTTCTTGATGGTGGGTTTATGGTTCAAGAACTGAACTTTAGGCCTCCGAATTCTGAAATTGGACCTAGTTCTGAAAGTCAAAAAGTGGCATCTGTTTCTATAGCTGATCCATATGTATTGCTGAGAATGATCGATGGAAGTATTTACCTTCTTCTTGGAGGTATGGTAAAAAAATCTAGATTCCTTTCTGGGTAGTCAATTAGCTATTTGGATATTATGGAGCCATTTTGCTTTTTCTCCTTTTGGGGTTATTGTGTTCTGGTAACTTCTCTTTATTGCCATCTCATCCATCTGGGGAACTGGATCTATGAGCTTTTGTTTTAAGAACCGAAGATAAGCTACTGCAATAATCCTTTTTGCATCCCAAAATATTCATCTGAGTGTTGTCCTACTGTCTACTTCCTAATGAAGTTGTGCAAGGAGCACTTGCTTACACTGTATTGTGGTGTTTCAACTCATAGAACAGAAAGTGGTGGAAACGGTTTCTTACATTAATGTAGTTAGATGCTAACATGACCTATTATTGCTTATAGTTGAGCCGGAAGATCTTCCCTTGAGGACAAAAAGGGAAGAAAGCAAATTCTTTTCCAAAAGGAAAAAAAAAAGGAATGACTCAAAGACAAATTATGTAAATCTGAGAGAATAACTATACAATGGCTAGGCGTCAATCAATTTTTATGTCAGCATAGTTATATGAGTACAATCACCGTAATGCTACATTAGATTGACTAGAGATACAATTACCCTTGGATTTATGTTGCATGTCCTACTTAAAGGACTAAAGGGAAAAGAATCTCTTCATTAACTAAAATTTGTTGTTTCAATCAATTTTGTTGATTTTTTGCTAATTGATTGTCGTGCTGTTATGTTTCTCATAGATCCATCCAGTTGCACGCTCACCACCACCAATCCAGAAGTATTTGAAAGCTCAAAGAATCTAATAACTGCTTGCACACTCTATCATGACAAAGGCCCAGAGCCATGGCTGCGGAAGACGAGTACTGATGCTTGGCTTTCTACAGGCATTGGGGAGGCAATTGATGGGTCTGATGGTGCCTCCCATGATCTGGGGGACGTATACTGTATTGTTTGCTATCAAAGTGGTGGGCTTGAGATATTTGATGTGCCTAATTTTACTTGTGTATTTTCTGTGGAAAATTGTGCATCCGGGAAAGCAATCCTCATGGACACATTTTCTCCCCACCCAGCCAAAAGTAATCAGGAAGTTGTGCAAATGATTGAGGATGTGAATGCACAAGAAAGGAAAGACAATAGTCAGAAAATAGGGGTTGTGGAATTGGCCATGCATAGGTGGGCTGGGCAACATAGCCGCCCTTTTCTTTTTGGAATATTGTCAGATGGAACAATTCTTTGCTACCATGCGTTTGTTTTTGAGAATTCAGATACCGGAAGTAGAGATGAGAAACCTGTTATTTCCCAGAACTCTGGTAATCTTAGCAGTATGAATGGTTCTAGGCTTAGAAATTTGAGATTCATCCGCATCTCATTGGACACTTATGCTAGGGACGAGATACCATCTGGAACCCCATCTAAACGTTTGACCATTTTCAAGAATGTTGGTGGATTCCAAGGTTTGTTTCTCTCTGGGTCCAGACCCACTTGGTTCATGATGTTCAGGGAACGGCTTAGGATACATCCACAGGTTAGTTATGCTTGGACATTGCTGACGCTGGTTTCTTCTTTCTTCCTCCTTTTTTTTTTTTTAATAGTATGAAACATTATGCCAAAACTGTTATGGCAAGAGGACCTGAATGTTACCTTATCAACATGATGGTCGTATTTTGTCACTCAGTTTGCAATCTATGTTCATAAAGAAATCCTGTCCGTTAAGACCTTGAAGGAATGAAAATAAATGCTGTCATGCACAATAAATCCCATGGAGTATTAATGATGCAAGCTTGCTTCAGCTATTCTTTCATTCGATTAGTGTTATGCTTCGCGCAATTTCGCAGCAAGTAGCTGCAAATTTTTTTGAGGAGGTAAAATTGTAAGAAATGTTTTGTACAACTGGTATTGACTGGGAGTTTTTCATTGCAGCTTTGTGATGGACCTATTGCTGCTTTCACTGTTCTTCACAATGTGAACTGCAATCATGGGTTTATATACGTTACCTCTCAGGTTAGACACTAACATTTATTCCCTGCGACTCTTCCACCATCCCGTCTTATTGAGTTCAACGGTTTTCTCTAATTTTTAGGGTACACTGAAGATTTGTCAACTTCCATCCTCCTTACTATATGACAATTATTGGCCAGTACAAAAGGTAAATTGTCCTAACTTATTCTTGTAATCCTTCAGATTAAACTTATTCCTATTAATTCTTAAGGTCAAAAAATATTTGGGTGGCATTGATGACCTTATATGGTTTGCCCATTTTCTTGCGCCATTTTTTCTGTGTTCTTTTCATGTTGGGGATCAGACAACTTTGAAGGGGACTCCTCATCAGGTCACTTATTTTGCTGAGAAGAATTTGTATCCCCTTATAGTATCATATTCAGTGAGTGCATCCTTGACTCTGTGGTTACTGATTTCTTTGATCAGTAGTGTTGTCTTATCAATGGTCAATGTAGTGCAGACAGACAATAAGAAACAGTCCACATCAGTGGTCAAAGTTGACTGATCTTTCACAATGATTTTGAAAGGAGAAAAAGCTCCATAATGTCTTTGCAGATTGATGATTGTAGAGAAATGGACTGATTGCCGAACTTGGCTTAATCTTTATTATCTTTAGGTCCTTAAGCCGCTAAACCAAGTTCTTTCATCTCTTGTTGATCAAGAAGTTGGTCACCAGCTTGAGAATGAGACTATGAATTTTGAAGGGATGTATCCTGTAGAAGAATTTGAGATCCGCATTATGGAACCAAAAAATTCCGGGCCTTGGCAAACAAGAGCTACAATACCAATGCAAAGTTCTGAAAATGCTCTGACTGTACGAGCGGTTACTTTGTTTGTGAGTTTTGACTGCGTCTGCTTGTGTTATTAGTCCCTTTCTGATTTATTTTGCTATCTGCTTTTTTTTTCCCTTTTTCCTTTGGGGTTTGGGGGGTGGGGGTTTTGATATATGATTTGTAAATTTGAACTCATCATGTTCTGGATATGCACAATTACAGAATTGCACAACAAGAGAAAATGAAACTCTTTTGGCAGTTGGAACTGCTTATGTACAAGGAGAGGATGTTGCAGCAAGAGGGCGTATTCTCTTGTTTTCAATTGAAAGAAATGCTGACAATTCTCAAATTTTAGTAAGCTTTTATCATGAGACACTGCTTAAACTTTGTCCATCTTTACTTGATTCTGTCAGGACATTATGCCAGTCGCTTTGTCAATTGGCATTTACTCATTTACTGATTAAATTAAATGAACTGGACAGTAGACAATGATCTGGATTCTGCTTGTCCTTTTATGATTAATCCTGTGAGGACTTTTTCCAGGTTTCAGAAGTTTACGCCAAAGAATTGAAAGGCGCCATATCTGCTCTAGCATCTCTCCAAGGTCATTTGCTGATAGCATCTGGTCCTAAGATTATTTTACACGAGTGGACGGGTTCTGAATTAAATGGTGTTGCCTTCTACGATGTTCCTCCTCTTTATGTTGTGAGCTTAAATATTGTAAGTATCACTTTTAAGCCTTTTAGAATTCTTTTTGCAGCTTCTCTTTCTTCTGCTTAGCTGTTTCTCTCCTCTCTTAGTCAGCTGCTTAAAATCTAAGCAATGTCTTGATACTGGAAATGGTAAAAGTACTGTATTTTGATCTTCCAAAGGTGTCTGTTTTGTTATTATCATTTTTGCATTTGTACTCCTTGCATAACTAAAAATTCTGTAATGCCCAGCTGAAACATGATTAGCTGTTTGATTTTATGATGAATCTTTGACTGCCATCCCATACCATCCTTGCATTTGTGGGCTAAGGATGAGATGTTTGTGTATGGGTGTTAGGGGAGGACTTCAGTAATTTGGCTTTAACATTTCAGGGTAGTGGACTAGGCTTTTATAAATTCTTTGCTTTTTTGTGATTCTTTTTCTTATCATGCTGCTGGCATCCAATGCAAGGTATCATTAGGAACTTAGGAGAGTCAAATATGTTTTATGTAGTTCAGAAAGTTGTATTTTTCTGAGGATTATTGTGAATTGTGTTAATTTTCAAGAAGTATCTCCCTCTTAATCTGCTTGACCAATTTTACGCTGATCAGTGCATTAGCTTTTGACCTATTTAGGGCCCTTTTTTGTCTGTGCTAGTACAGATAAATGTGTTGCTAAATGGGAATATTCCTTGCCTAGTGTTTTTGACATTTCTAGCCCTGTAATTCTTTTGATTTGTATGTTGGTGAGTGAGTTGTGCTGGGTGTTCAATTTCAATCTCATGGGTGTGAACTTCGTGATTCCACTGCTATTAATCTTGCAGGTTAAGAATTTTATTCTTCTTGGAGACATTCACAAAAGCATTTACTTTTTGAGTTGGAAGGAGCAAGGATCTCAGCTTAATCTATTGGCTAAGGACTTTGGTTCTCTTGATTGTCTGGCAACAGAATTTTTAATTGATGGAAATACACTGAGTCTTATGGTTTCAGATGACCAAAAGAATGTTCAGGTCAGTGTCATCATGAGATTGTTGACTGCTAGAATAAATCTCAGATGAATGCAAGTTTTATGTGAAGTTCGGCTGAGGCAGGATATTTCACAGATGGTGAAAGTAGTAAACCCCACCCCCCTCTCCCGCCCCGCCCTGCCCCGCTCCTCTCCAAATAAAAAAGGGAAGATAAAGAACATCCTCTCCAAAAGAAAGGGAAGATAAAGAGCACCAGAGAACCCAAATAAGGGGAGGGGGAACATATCAGCATGTACACTTGTTTTCTGAAAATTACAGACATTTTCTGCTCCTTTTTCAATGTTTTCTGTTCTCAAGATCATTGCATGTGGAGTTCCTAGTTAAGCCAGTAGCTTCATTTTTCTGTCAAATAGGATGGCCTCTCATGCAATTTTAGAGGAATCTCATTCTTATTCTCAATATCCATTTTAATGTTTTGTGTTCTCAATATATAGGTCTTTTCTTATTCTCCCAAGTTGTCAGAGAGTTGGAAAGGGCAGAAGCTTTTGTCCAGGGCTGAGTTTCATATTGGTGCTCATGTCACTAAGTTTTTGCGATTGCATCTGCTTCCAACATCCCCTGATCGAACTAATACTCCTGGGTCTGATAAGACAAATCGTTTTGGTCTACTTTTTGGTACCCTAGATGGGAGCATTGGCTGTATTGCACCTCTTGATGAACTAACATTTCGGAGGCTCCAGTCACTGCAGAAAAAGCTTGTAGATGCTGTTTCTCATGTTGCTGGTTTGAACCCAAGATCTTTTCGGCAATTCCGCTCTAATGGAAGGGCTCATAGACCTGGTCCTGATAGTATAGTCGACTGTGAGCTGCTTTGCCAGTAAGTATTCTTGGTTCTTTGGGCCTTCATACTTGTTGGGAGCAACATTTTGTGAAAGGGCTTATCCTTAGATACATCAGACAATTAGATGAGAGGATGTTTGTGGTATGTGAATTGATCCACTAAAAATGAGTCGAGCATAACCCGGTGGTAAAAGAAGGCTCTGACTGGAATGTGTCTTTGAGAAGAGTTTTCAGAAATACAATCCAAAGAATGATAAACGTCGTCTCTCCTTATCTTAGAATATGAAGTGTCCTTTCTTTGGTACATTAGCAACTGCTAACAACGGTATAGGAATAAAATTGCATTATGTGTATGGGAGTTAGTGCTTATTGAAAAGAATAAAGGCCTTTGTGTGAATGATTGGGATTTTTTCTGCCTTTATGGGGCCCTGTTGTGGATAAATTTCTACCTAGATGTGCTGGGTGTAGTTACTGTTATGTTATGTTATCAGATAGAAGTCCCACTGTTATGTTATTAGATAGAAGTTCCAAATTCCAATAATGGTTTTTTGGTAATTATATAATTTTGGTTACATGAAGTTACTGGCTGTAGATAGATGATGTGTTGTACATGTTCTTCATGGTTTTATCTCACAGTAGTTAGTGGTATTAGATGTTGTCGTTGTTTCTGAGATTATGTTACAGGAGAAACTGAATTGGGAGTGAGGACTGCATGAATGATGATTGGAACTGCAAATATACACTGTGATATCCATGTCTATGCTCGTATATTCATGTGGATGCCCTTGGTCTCTTTGCAAGACATGTCTTCTCTTTCTGAGAAAGTTATATCTGACATATGATACCGTGCCTTCTGGTTGGAACTGCAGTTATGAAATGCTTCCCTTGGAAGAGCAGCTTGAAATTGCTCACCAGATTGGAACCACTCGTATGCAGATCATATCCAACTTAAATGAACTCACTCTGGGGACCAGCTTCTTATGAGCAGGCCTGTTGAATATTTTGCCTACAGTGAGCAAGGAATAGCAGAAGTTGCAGAGCCATCTGTGTCATGCTATTCTGCTGTCATGGGCTGCAAAAGGACCTTCGACTTGGAAGTTTTGTGCATATTGGCCATTGCTTGTATCTGTAGTGTTAACGTCATCCTTCATCCGTGTTGTACAGTTATTGATAATGTAGTTGCATCTTTGCTGTAGTTGGACAGCTTCATCTTATTTATAATGTAGTTGCTTCTTTGGAGTATGTTTTCACTTTGCTGAGAAAAATTTCTGGAACGTCTGCCTAACTTTTGATGTTGTGGTGGGACTTTGTGGGAGTTCGGCTTAGCAAGTCCAACTGAATGATTCTGTGATGTCCAATCTTGTGTGATGATGGGTGCAAAGGTTGGTATAAATTGATAATTTAGTTTGCAAAAATGATTATAGATGAGTTTACAAAAAATTTAAAATAAATGAGTAATTGAGTTATTTAATTTATTTTTTAATTAATTTATTTATATTTATTTAATTAAATGAATATAAATGAGTTGATTCATTTTAGTCGATCCAAATTCGTTCAAATCATTTATTTTAAAACCTCTACTTGTGTCCACGGTTATTGTTCTCTATTCTGAGCTCCTTCTGGTGTCAGACCAATTGGGGTATATGGTTCGCGATTGGTTGGGACAAAGTAGTCGTACATTGAGTGGGCGATCATCCGTAAAGATTAAAAAAAAATAAAAAAGAAAGTGCAATTTTACCTTCTTTGTGCACGGCTAGTTTTTACTAAGGGTAAAAAATAAAAAAATCTTTTGTGATAAATTTAATATACAAAAACGCTTTTTCGTGATTTTAAAATGTATAACATGACACCTTATGTTTTGAACTAAATTGTCATTATACTTTGAACTAAATTGTAAAGATGACGAAATTTGTTAAATTTAACGAAAATGACTTATTGGAACCTAAAAAAAAAATTATAGCTAATTTTTAACAAATATACTTGTTCTACTCCTTAACCCTTAATTCTCTCTATCTAGAGAATAAAACAAATGATTTTTTGAACTGTCTTTTACTTAATTATATCAGGGCATTTTGGTTATTTCATTCATTTCTGTTAAATTTAACGGATTCCGTCACCTTTACAATTTAGTTCAAAGTATAAGGTGTCATGTTGTACGTTTTGAAACTATTGTACGCTTTTCTATACATTAAATTTATCATGGAGGGTTTTTTTATTTTTTACCCTTTTACTAATCATCTATTGTAACACGTCCAATCTCGGGCGCTAGTTTCGTGCCATATGGAAAATAATTAGCTCGAACCGAATGCGATCATAGATGTTCATGGTTACAATATTTGCATAGTTGTACAGGGATTCCATGAATAGTTTTCTTCTTTATTTGTTTTCCCCTTGGGTAAAAGAAACAGCTCCTGTCTTACTACAAATCCACAGGGATAGTGTGCTTCGTTGAACATTTTGATTCCACCTTTTATATTGGAGTGTGGGGTATGGGGTACGAGTCGCATATATATATATATATATATAGGTATGTATATAGGGGGTTGGCATGTGCACGTGCGTGTTACTGCATCATTCCGTCCTTAATGTACGTAGATCCATGATTACACACGTGCATGCTGTTAATCAATGGGCTGCTTTTTTTTTTTTTTTTGCACTTCTTTGTTTCCCTTGACTAAAAGCAAGTAGAAAGGGGCAGATTAATTAGTTAGTCATAACGATATAGTAAGTATTTTGGTCAGTGGATCTGATCATCATCATGTTTGTAACTTCTTAATGTCAGAGAGATGCTTCCAAAAGTTGTTCTGACTGAGGGTTGGGAGGGACCATCAAAACAGCAATTGACCATTCCTCCCTGGTTGGAATTGGGCCTTGACCCTTTAGTAAATGTCCAGTTAAAGTGGAGCACTAATCCTCCGCCGGACCACTTTCGTGAACAAGAGGCCCATAATTAAAATCTTACATTCTTCTCACGCGCGTTGTCCATTCCCCTTTCTCCCTCGAAATTACTCGTGCGCTGTTTGAAATTTCAATTGCGAGCAGTAATTTGCAATATATATATATATAATTATATATATTTTTTGGTTTTGGGCCCCCTTTCCATGCTGTTCATTGAAAACACGACTTTTCCCCAGTGTAAAAGCATTAAAAGGAAAGTGGGATTCCAGCAATGTACACTACATATATAATTGTCTATAGTCTCAACGTCCCCCATCGATGGAGGGAAATGGAGTGGTGAAGCGAAATGAGTGCGATTTTGACATGAAAACAGAGCCTTACATTCCTTTCAAAGTCGTGTTCCGGATACCTAATTTTCCAGTCCAAATCGGATGAATTTCCATGATCAATCGTATTTATGTGCACTGTGAATGACAGGGCCGTGGCAGTTAATTTCTTGTTCTCACTCAGTTGGCCATTCCAATTTGGCTTGGTGTACGGTCTTAATCATACCAAATTCGACTCATAATCGGATTTTATTCTTTGTCCTTATCGTTTGGTTTATTATTTTTCCCTTTCCAATTTGGTAATATCTGAGGGAGTAATTTCACTTTGCATCCTTCAACTATGCTCGGATTCTCACTTTAATCCCTAAATTTCAAAGTAAAATATTTTAATTTCTAAAATAATGAAGAGTTAATCTTATATATACTGATAGCGTATATATTATTACGATTGTATACTTAATAACTATGCAAAATCTAAATTATAATTTAAAAGTCAGATTAATTATTGATAGTGCATATAAAATTAATCGTACTACTTTGATCTTTTACAAGATAGTCTTTTATACCTTAGTTCATCCAAATTTTTTACATAAGTGAGACATATTTTATATTTTAAGAACTAAAATAAGATGCATTTTATTTAAGTGGAGCAGATTCTGTATATTAGGAAGTGGAACGTCTCATTCTAAGATTTAGATATCAAGATGAGAATCTAGGCATAGTAAAAAGCTGCAAAGTGGAATTAAGCCTGTCTGAGGTCTTCGTCATTGATTGGTAATTCCAAACTGGAGATGATGGCATTAGTCAAATGTGTTAGTGGTCCTTTCACTGTGGAATCATTTCTCTTGCCAAATGTTTAAACAGAGATATCACATTAACTTTCATTTCATCCATAATTTTCTTACCAAATCGGTAGTGGTGATGTCACATCACTTATTTCTCCATTCTCGCACAAACTTACTAAGCGATTAACGTTCCCCTTTGATTCCTCCCCATCCCTTAATATAAGAGGAGGTTAGCAGTTGCAGTGTTGAAAAAAAAGACACTAAGCGATTAACGTCATTTACATTAGGTTAAAAGTTTCACCAAATTATACTAACCAGTCCCGGGGTTTGTTATACTTTGTTAGACCTCCCTTAAAAGTTAAAATCTTTGAAATGAAGACGACCTTCTCTTTCAGTTTCATTACATGTCACATATCCTATTTGTTAGATTTATGAGTAAAGGGTTATGTACTATATTGGTCCGAGAGAACTGGAGAAAGAGCGGTTAATATGTAAGTAAGAGTCTTAGCCTAATGGTTTAAACTTTTGGGTCAGAGTTAAATTCCTGACTTACATATTGAACTCTTTGATGGATTCTTTCGAGGTATTTCCCCATATCAAATTGGTATCAGAACTTCAAGTTGGGAGACTGGGCTATTCATGGGTAAATGGATTCTTCTCGGAGTTGGACCGGTGAAAATTCTCTTCTTGATGATGGACTGAAGTGACAAGAAGTTTGGTTGGTGTTGGACCAGGTGTGCCATGGGTTTGACAGGGGTCCGTTTGGTGTTGGATGAAGGAGCCAAAGGTTGGCAGGGGTCCGGAATACAGTTTGGATGTTGAAAAAAGTGGATCCATATTTGAGAAAAGATGTGACTTTAGGTGATAACATGGACTTGCGTTGAGTATTAAAGTGAGATCGAAAAAGGGCATAAATTTGGGTTTAATGTGAGGGGTTACTTATGAATGGGAGATTTGTTAGATTCATGAATAAAGAATTATGTCTCACATTGGTCCAAAAAATGGAGAAAGAGTGGTTAATACGTAAGTAAGGGTCCAGTACTTAATGACTTAAATTTTTGGGTCATAGTTGGGTTCCTAACTTATATATTGGACTCTTTGATGGATTTTCTCTAGATGTTTCCCCCATCACTATTTAATAAATTTAGTTAGTGTGACCTTGTTGCATTGCA
This sequence comes from Coffea eugenioides, assembly GCF_003713205.1. Lineage (NCBI taxonomy): Eukaryota > Viridiplantae > Streptophyta > Magnoliopsida > Gentianales > Rubiaceae > Coffea > Coffea eugenioides. The sequence continues at coordinate 3,409,969 of NC_040036.1, read as the reverse complement.
ATGGATTGTGTTCCAAAATATTTTAGTCATGATTCTTAAACTTTTTTTTTCCCCCAATGAAACAGAACTCAGATAATTTTCGCTACTTCTGTTTGACTGGATTGAATGCTACGATTAGCTTTTAAGACACATCATTACATGCTCCAGCTCCACGGACAAGGCAGTCACGCCTATAGGTAAAATATGAATGATGGTAGAATGTGCACACATGTAAACTAAATGATACGCTGTAAAAAAAAGTAGGAGAATGAGAATGGTCTAATAGTTGAACTAGTGATTTCAAGATCATCTTTTCACTGTCTCCTCACAAAGAAAGAAAGAAAGAAAATTGGTTGATGCGTTACTTTGACCTCTCATTTGTATATAACTTAGATTCGAGTAAATGATCAGAAGAAAAGTAGCCGATACTTAATGGCGATTTAAAGACAGGAAACAAATGATTAAATGGGCAAAGGAGTCTTTAATTTGATTTATGGTTACATGGATCCAATAACGGAATATTATGTTAGCGTGCAATCTTAGCATCCAAGAAACCTTGAGAGAAGCTCACCAAATGATATGCTTATGGTTGATGACAATATTCATTTGTCTTCCGATGCATAAATTTGATTATGAATATATAATAACTATATATGGGACCTCTCTCTTAACGTTGTGTCCTTCTGTCTGATCTGCATCAGACGTGCATTGATATGTTTTAAGTGAACCACTGTGAACAATATCAACCGTTTAGATGAACGAGAAATTTCGCAGTTTTGACCAAATCAGTAGATTAATTAAACAGATCAAGGACCGTAATCAACCAATGGCCATTTGACAATTCAATTTCGAGCTGAGGTTCAAAAGATTAACTAAATAAGATAGGCAAGAAAGACAAATCCCTTGCTGCATCTCTTGTTTATACGTTCAAAGCAAGCAAACAACTAATACAAAGAAAAGATAACACGGCGAAGGAGGCTTCATTTTCCAATCACTTTCCTACCATCGTCACTGCAAATCCCATTGGATTAACAAGCACACGAGCCTGTACAATTCGGATTTCGGGGTTTCTATTGATTAACTGATTAAGCCTACGTCCACCTGCCTTCGTGATTCTACTTCGCACTGCTATTTTTCTTCCTTTCTGAACATATGCACTCTCTTTTATTAGTAGGTAATTGTTACTGCTAATAAACATCCCTAAAAGCAGAAGGGCAAAGCATTTGAAGTGTGCCCAAGTGCTTTTCCAGTTTTGCACTTTTTTTTTCTCTTTTCTCACATTACCATCAGAGTGTGTGATAGATGGCATATTGCATCTCTCTGATGAGAAAGAAGAGAGAGAGAGGGGTCTCCCACTCGCTTGTATCAAGAAAGAAATCTGGGTGCCCTTACATTTGCCGACAATGGGAACGCGGATCTTGCTTGATGCCCTCGAAACGGCAGGCAAAAAGCCACTAGTTAGTAGAAATTATATATAAACTTTCTTGTTGATGATTAGGTCCTCCCTCCTTGGCCTCCTACTCCTGTCCTCCGTTCATATATTCCACTATCACCAGTGTCTTTACTCTAATTGGAAACATCAATTCTCATACTCTCCTAAAACTACACTGCAGGGAGGGGGAACATGAACAAATTAACACCCACATAATTAATATATATGCCCAGAAAAGAAAAAGAATGCTTTATTAACCAGCTCCTAAGAGGAATTTGTGTTTTTGAAAGAAGCAATAAGGCACTCATGATAGAGAATGTAACACCAACTAACTAGTACTAGAAAGTAGAAACACTTGATTAATTTTAAACGCAATCAACCATATGAAGAAGTAAATGCAGTTGCATATGATCAAGAAGTAGAAGATTTCACAATGGGAGAAGCCCACATGGATAGAATACCATGTGAACCTGTGTACGTAGGGAATCATGAGGGTTTACATATAATATGCACTGTCCGCATAAACTTCTTCATGTTCTGGTCTAAAATCTACGTGAATATAATAGATTTCCGTTGTCTTTGAATCCACCATTTACATAACACCAGTTGTTGTTGTTATATTAGATCAGATCGCATGCAAAATGGCCAGCTTTAATTAATTTGGTCAAACCACATACGCATGCTGCAAGCGAGAAGGCCGAGTCCTCCCGCATGAAATTGATCGTCCCCTCTTCCCCCTCGCCTGACTAGTTCAGGGTCAACAAGATCATTCATCACTTCCCACAACTATCAAAATGTCTGAGTCCTGTTACGTACAATTTGTGTAGCACTCTCCAGTCTCAGATTGCAAATCAATAATAATAATAATAATAAATAAATAAAAAAGTCGCTGCAAGGAGGAGTAGTATACCATGATGACCAATGGGGGGGGCGTGCATGTTGTTTGTTTTACCTTTTATTGCTGACTGGAGCTCTATTCTATGAAGAAACAGTTTATCATTGCGGGCGCAAGTGCATAGGAAATAATATACCTAGCTACTTAGGGTGAAATTTCATCCTTCGAAAAAATTAAAAACGGAGAAGTGAACAGCAAATGGTTACTTTTTTTTTTTTTTCTATACGATAGGTTATCCTACACTAGGGGGAGAGGGAGGAACTGAAGAGACTCGGGATAATCCGGAGGGACTGAATCACCACCGGATCAAACGGATGCACTACGTACCAGTCTGAATTTTTAAGCAGAGCCACTTTAATGTGACAAATTGGTGAGAGACAAGATTTGAACCCTGTCTCCCACCCACCCCACCAAGCTTTAATGCATTAGTGGTGGCCATCAGCCATTGAGCTGGTGGTTAGCAAAATGGTACATGATAGACCATAGCACATTAATGATAAGCATTTGGGATAAGTTAATTTGACTGATTAAAAGAATCATGAAAAGACAATTTGACGAGTATTTTTCATATGCTCTCTCTTTAATTTGTCAAACATTTTTTTTTTTTGCTAATTTTTCTTTTCTTATTCTGTTTGTAACTTAAATGCCTCATCTAATTATTCCATTCCATGCATTCTTTGCGGCTCCAAAATTGTTTGACCAAAGGATCGAAAGGTTAAAAATTAAGGCTAGAGCTCCGCGGATTTAAGTCAAATATTCAATTCGACGGTTTCAGAGGAAAGGCATTAATTTATGTGCATCCTAAAGGAACCATGCATAGCACTGTTGCTATCATTTTCATGTGTCAACTTAATTTGCAAATAGCATCATTAATTTATCGAGTAGATGAATTAGAGGACAACAAAGCAATTAATTAAGATAGTTACTTCCCTTATGGAGTACTAATCACAATTGTTTCTGGATCTCACCTGCACAGTGAACAAGTGGCATCCAAAATCAGAGTCGACAAGTCATGCAATTGGCCAGATGATGCGTCACGCTCTCTTTTGCATGTGGGCATGAATGATACCCATTTTCTACTATAGAACTAGCATTTTACAAAATCACTTCCCCTCTGGTACTGGCAGTAGGAGAATTTAATTTGTTAATTAGGATTAATGTTTTAAGTATAAAGTATAATACTGCTACTACAGCTGCTAACTTGTAAATTTGATATTGTTGAAATATTTGTGATGCTCTCTCATCAGTATCAAACGGACCTCAAACTGCATCTTGGAAACTCTTTCTTCCCAAATATTATCCTTATCTCTGCTGCGTCTCCATTCTTCAATTATTTCTTCCTTCTCTCCTCATCTCGTCACCTAGCATCTCTTTCATCTTTCCCAGCTGATCATTTATTGCTATCAAACCTACAGCCCATATTCGGTTATTAAGATTAATCACATCCCTTTCATCCAAAGGAATTAATGATGGCTCTTGAAACATGGTTGGTCAAGGTAAAGAAGACGATCTCGAGCAGTTTCGACACAGTTCGTAGCGCCACAGTACCAAAAGCTGCAGCAAAACCTGCACTAGTGATCAAGAAATCAAGCGTCGGGGTTTTAGCATTTGAGATCGCTGGCTTTATGGCGAAGCTTCTCCATCTATGGCAATCTCTATCAGACAAGAGCATCACTCGTCTTCGCAACGAATCAATATCTCTAGAAGGAGTTCGCAAGATCGTCTCCAATGACGAAGATTTTCTACTAGGCCTAGCATGCGCAGAGATGGTGGAAAATCTCAGGCTAGTTGCAAAGTCGGTTTCAAGATTGAGTAAGAAATGTGAGGACTCAAATCTCCGGTCCTTCGATCGATGCCTCCAGGAGTTCTCCAACACGGGGCGGGATCCTCATCACTGGGTTTTAAGCTGGAAGGAAATGGAAGCCAAGATCAAGAAAATGGATCACTTCGTTACCATCACGGCCACGCTTCATCGGGAGATGGACGAGCTTTTGGTGGTTGAGAACAGTTTGAGGAAATCTCAGTTACTGCAATCCAACAAGGAGCGCGACCTGGGCACGCTTACATTCAAAGAACAAAAGATCACTGAGCTGCAACAGAAGCTTCTCTGGCAAAGGCAAGAAGTCAAGTACCTGAAAGAAAGATCTTTATGGGGTCGGAGTTTCGACACGGCCACATTATTGCTAGCAAAGTCAATATTCACCATTCTCGCTAGAATAAAGCTTGTTTTTGGCATTGCTAATACCAGTCACGGACATCCAATTTCTCTACCTCGGAGTCTCTCAGCTTCGGCTACTGTCTACCCTTCTGAACATTCCAACACGTGCAATTTTGTGTCCGGGCCATTGATGAAAAACCCGAAATCGGAAGATGATCACCACCAAAAAGGTGCCACCACTAATCCGGACATTGATCACGGCTTCTTTGAGGTAAACTCCAAGCCAATGAAACCGCCTTCCAGTACACTAGGCGCGGCTGCTCTTTCCTTACACTACGCGAATTTGATCATTGTCATAGAGAAGATGATTAGGTCACCCCAGTTGGTGGGTATTGATGCCAGAGATGATTTATATTCCTTGCTGCCGATCAGTATTCGTTCGTCGTTGAGGGCAAGACTGAAAGGGGTAGGATTTTCGGCTAGCGATCCATTTCTTGCTGGAGAATGGAGGGACGCTTTGCATAAGATATTGGGTTGGCTATCACCATTAGCACATAACATGATCAAGTGGCAAAGTGAAAGGAGCTTTGAACAGCAAAATTTGTCGCCCAAGACAAATGTTCTTCTGCTGCAAACGTTGTATTTCGCGAATCAAGAGAAGACCGAGGCGGCCATAACGGAGCTGCTAGTTGGGTTGAATTACATTTGGAGGTTTGAAAGGGAAATGAACGCTAAGGCCTTGTTTGAGTGCACCACCAACTTCAACGGTTTCTTGAACTCGCAGAATAAAATTTCTTCTGATTAGGTTGATTATTACTCGTCTATTTCCATCTTTTCCTTTTTTTTTCTCTGTATTTTTTGGTCTGATTTAGAAGCGTTCGATAGTATATCGAGGTTTTCCCCTTTTTTTTTTTTTTCTTTTTCGGTTTGCATTTTTCTACTATAATATTTTAACTCTTCCTCCCGGAGATCCAGACGGTTTGTTTTGCTTCAAACCCTGATCTTTGTGTATGTATGTAAAAAAAAAAAATCTTGATGTAAAAAGGATGAGATCGAAGGAGTCAAATTGCAAAATATTTTTTGGGGAATTATTGGCCGGTGACTATATTTAAAATCTCCAGTCATGTGAATATATTCTCCTGGGCATTGATATAATTATTTTATGACACAAGAAATCGTTGGATCCTAACTTCGTTGGAGACGTGTTTATGACAAGGGATAAACATTACATTGCAAAGAGCTGTTGAACAGTGATGGGCTGTGGGCCATGCATATTCATTTTTTCTTTCCTGATAAATACGATGGTCATAAAAAAAATTAATGGCATTTATCGTAGCTTGTTTTGGGGAGGGATGCTGCAAATAAAGTAGGTTGCTTTGACAATGAAACGCAATTTAATTGATGAAACGCTTTATCTGTAATCAATAGGATAAGAATTCGAATCATTAATTATTAAAGGAATAAATGGAGAATCACAGTTAATTCTCTTTGTTATATAAAAAAAAAAAAAAGAATAACAGCACGGTTGATTTTATTTATAAATGGACAATGTGTATGGATTAAGTAGAGCAAATGTTTCAGACTAAGAACCGTGGCACTCACAGCTGGAAGGTCTCAAAACCATTCCTCTCCTAGGTTTGTGTTTAAAGCATGATCTGCCGGTTTAGAAGTAATGCTGCCATTATATTATCTACAAGAATTTGCTTATTTTCCGATGGTCATAAGGTAGTGTTTTAAGTTGGGGAATGAGAGTGAATGGTGTAGCTAGCTAGCCATGTCTCCCAGCACTTGGCTTGGCTGTCTAGTTCTATAATTCATGTCTATATCCCTCTGCTCTGCATACACAGATGCAATCGATGGGGCCTCAACAATCTATTACAAGATCAAGATGGAGTGAGTGTTGTTTGAGAGAGAGAGAGAGAGGCCACGAACACAAATAAATCATTCCTGACTTTTAAATCCACATGAGTGCGTAAATAGTAATTCAATCTCCGTCGGTTCTTCAACAGTCTCAATTGGACTTTAAAAGTAAGATTATGGTAGATAGTAATAATTGACAAAAAAAAAAAAAAGCGATTTCCAAGGTCTTAATGAAAGAAAAGAGGAGATGCTACTGGTACTTTCCTTTCTTTTTTTTTAAAAAAAAAAATTTTCCTTTTTTTTTTTTGTGTCTTAATTTTCTTTCATAGCAGTATATAATGGTTTCACTTTATGAGCTGGTCAAGTCTCTCTCTCATTTTAGTGGCGGAAGCGACTAGATTCATAGTGTGATTAGGCCAAAGTGCGATGGAGCCATCATCATTCTCGACCACAGACTCTCTTTCCTTTCCCAAATTTTCTTCCACTTTGCCGGCCCTTCTTTCCATTTCCATTCCCATTCCCATTTCCATTTCCATTTCTGCCTTTGCAGCACTCAATCACTTCAATGCACTCCTCTCCTGTGTACTAATTGATTCGTGTCGTGGCTTTATTTGATTCGTATTTATTTGATTGTCCACGTGAAACTAATCCGACGCATCCCCTCTTTGAAATGACGGAAAGTAAGGAACTGATATGGTACTAGATTAATCATGCTGGTGAAAAAAAAAAAAAGGAAAAGTAAAAAAAAAAACCAAAGCTTTTGCAAGAATGGAATAACACCCTTTCGCCTTCACCGGACATAAAGCTAAAGAATCCTAGGACCATTACGTTAGGTTTGAAATTTGATGAATATTGGCTGGCATTTTTGTCCGTAAATATTACCTTTTTAACACTTCGCTTACTTCACATTGTAAAGTTTAAGCGCTCGGTTATCAAAAGGAACATCCATTCCAAAGAATAATTAATATTATGTCAATTCTATGCCTTTAAAAAGTGAATAAGGAATAAGACCTCTTCTTCATGTTTCAACAATGCTAACTCTAAATCAATCAATAATATAATAGGACCTCCCAGTCTCAGGAATAATTGGATTTTGGGCTGGGGTGGAGAATCGGGCCATTTGCTGGATCATGGATGCGCTATTAATTGGACACATTGGGTCTGAACTCTTTTAGTTTCGGACAAGGACGAAGGTGTGAATTGGTATTGCCCAGAAGGCCCAGCAGACTAGGGCAGCTCTCAGCATCAACAATTTTGATGTTCAACTGAATGGAACTACGTGTCATTAATACCTGCGAGATACTACTAGCTATTGATGAACCGGCCATATGAAATATGGTTGGTCTATAGACTACAGATGACTAAATATTGAAGTATAAGCATGTCTTATGGCTTTTGAATTTCAAGCAAAATCTTGGAGATAGCAAATCCTACATCTGTGATGATGATGGTTCAAATTTTCTGTATCTTCCAAAAAAAGAGGAAAATGAGAAATTCAAAAACGAATAATAATGGGATTCTGTACAACATTGCAAACAAACTTGTCAGACCTAGTGTGATACTCATATATTTTTTAAATGAAAACACCTATAGAAGGAAGGAAGGATTAATGTGTTGGATCCTTAATCCAACATTGGACTTATATGTGAATAATTATGTATTGCAAACTGTCAATTAAGGTTAAACCCAATTAAAGTGATCAAATATAGTTTGGGTTTAATGTATCTAATAGGATGTGGGCCCTTTTATGTGTAGAAACTTATGGGCTCCTATTTCAATGATGGGCTGAAATAGGGCTCCAAAGGTAACAGGAATGTTACCTATAAATAGGGTTATGGTCCCCAGGTCACAGGTATCGTTTTAGTTGTCGTATTCCCTAATACCACAAAATACCTCTTCCCTGATATCCCATCGTCAGGAAAGATACCAGAGAGAAACTAAAGGCCTCTCTCAAAGGATCGGTGAATACCTGTTGACCTGGAAGGCCACCCCAAATCTCTAGGGATTCAAGTATCAAGTTTATCAATATGGATTCAGGTACGCTTCCGCTATTTTATCGTTTATTTATTTCTTAATAATCGCCATATAGTTCTTGGGTTCAATAGGTGATGGTTTTCACCAGTGGTTAAATTTAGATAACCACCCTTACAAGTGGTATCAGAGCCCATATGGTTGGTTATTAGGAAATAATTTTGTTTTAGTAATTCATAGTTTTTATTACTATTAGTTCTGTTTTCATGGTTGCTAGTTGCGGACTTTGATGCTATTAAATATATGACCGTTATGTGTTCAAGTCTTGTTGATTCACTGGTTTGATCATATATGTGCAAGATCTTGGTTGCTTCTGCTGCGATACATGGATTCAGAACTATGATGTTTCTTAAGTTTATTTGTATCCAATCAGTTTGTTTGATATAATGGCCGATTGACCTTTACATCCGAAGAATTTGTCTTAGCATACGGTGGCTAGTTGGCACATGTTTCGGAATCTTAATTGATTGTACAGTAGAAAGCCGAAACAGAAAGCTTCTGTGGGCCATTGTTTTGCTATGCTAAAAGCCGAAAAAAAAAAAAAAACCAAAATAGCTTCAGAACGAATTGATGCTTCAGAACCAAAATAGCTTCTGGATTGATGCTTTTGGTCTTCGGTCAACTTTTCAATTAGTGGGTTCCACGAATTGTTAGGCATTAATATATTGCTTTGCTATGGCTGCTGATTCATTGTTTCATGTCCTGCCATCATTATTGCTAGTTTCATGTTTCGGCCATTATTGCTATTGTAGTAGTCATGCGGGTTCCACCGAGTAAAACCTATAATTGATTGTACTAATAGTCAATTTTTTTTTTATAACCAAATTGGATATAAAACCTTGTATAAAGATCCGGACTTTAATTTGAATCTTTATAGGTTGATTTGGTTAATACTTGAATTTTCTTTGATTTGTTTTTTTTTTTTTAAGAACAAATATGCTTATATTTATGTTAAAGATATTAGGGTTTCTTTAATTTAAGTAAACCCTAATAAAGTTAAATAGGACATTTAAGCCCTATAAAATTCATATGTGTGGCCCATTAAATATGTTTTTTTTTATAAAGTACATTTCAAGAAAATTTTTGGGTTTAAATGTTAATTTTGGGTCAAATTATGGATATGGACCTTTGGTCCAATAAGTCATGATTTAATTTAATTGATTTGACCATGTTTGACCACGTTTTGACCAAAGTTGACCAAAGTTGACTTTGATCAAAATTTTTGTTTTATTTGGATAATTTTAAATTTGAATATTGGTATGATTATATATATTTTGGAATAAATTAATTGAAATAATATGCCACCAAAGTGACCTCTATTATGGAAATTAATTTATTTTAAAATATAATTAGTTGGGCACTAGTAATTTTATGAATATTGATCGGCCCAAAGGAAGGTCAATATTTAATGAAATTACATGTGTACTTGTGGTAATAAATGCGTGATAATTATTTGGATTTTACATGTGATTTATAAATTGGCCCAAAGGAAAATTTATTTTCGACATGTTATTATTATCAGCATTTATTACTGCACCAAGATATCACTCACTAGTTAATATTTTTGTCCAAAGACGAAATATTAATGGAATATCGGTATCTTGAGATGGGACTACCATTATTTAAATTTATTATTGTTTTGATTTATGTGAGCTTGTTTTAATTATGTTATGTTTTCTGTTCAGTTGCGAATGATCTTACAAATATTACTTCCAACATCAATAATATTCCTATGCTGAATGGCACAAACTTCAAGTCCTGGAAAGAAAATCTCTTGATAGTACTTGGAGTAATGGATCTCGACCTTGCGTTAAGGGATGATTCTCCCCCACCTCTTACAGATCAAAGTACCTCTGATGAAAAGAGAAATAATGAGAGGTGGGAGAGATCAAATCGCTTGTGTCTGATGATCATTAAAAAGGCCGTTCCAGAAGCATTCAGGGGAACAATGTCAGAAACGACTGTAACCGCTAAAGAGTTCCTTCAGAACATTGAAAAAAGGTTTGTCAAGAACGAAAAGGCTGAAGTTAGTACGCTCTTGACACGCCTGGTTTCAATGAAATATAGTGGTAAAGGCAATATCAGAGAGTATATCATGGAGATGTCTCATCTTGCTTCGAAATTAAATGCACTTAAGTTGAAACTCTCCGAAGAGTTACTAGTGCATTTGATTTTAATATCTCTTCCTACACAATTTAGCCAATTTAAGGTGAGTTACAATTGTCAAAAGGAGACTTGGTCTCTAAATGAACTCATCTCACACTGTGTAGAGGAAGAGGAAAGGTTGAAGCAAGAGCAGACAGAAAGTGCTCATCTGGTGTCAACCACTAATAATAAAAGTAAGGGACTTAAAAGAAAGAAGGAAAAAGGAGCTGCAGGTACAGCGCCACAAAAGAAACAACAAAAGAAATCAAATGATCAGGGAAAGAATAGTTGTTTCTTCTGTGGGGCTGAAGGGCATCAAAAGAAGCATTGCACCAACTATCACGCTTGGCGTGCTAAGAAAGGTATGCTTCTTAATTTGGTTTGTTCTGAGGTTAATTTAACTTCGGTACCTAGACACACATGGTGGTTAGATTCCGGTGCAACAACTCACATCAGTGTGTCTATGCAGGGTTGCCTGAATTGCCGAAAGCCCAATGATAGTGAAAGATATATCTACGTGGGCGATGGCAAAACAGTTCAAGTTGAGGCAATTGGAGTTTTTAGATTATTGTTAAAGACCGGATTTTATTTGGATCTCAATGAGACATTTGTTGTACCGTCATTTAGACGGAATTTAATTTCTATTTCTGCTTTGGACAAATTTGGTTATTTCTGTTCATTTGGAAATGGAAAATTTGAATTGTTTCATGATTCAAAATTGGTTGGCTCTGGTTCTTTAATGCACTACGATAATCTATATTTAATTGACACAATTGTCTCATTTAATGAATCTCTGCATTTGAGTACTAGAGGAGTTAAAAGAAAATTAGCCAATGAGAATTCAGCTGCATTATGGCACAAGAGATTAGGACATATCTCCAAACGGAGAATGAAAAGACTTGTGTCAAATGAAATTCTCGACCCCTTGAATTTTACAGATTTTAATGATTGTATTAACTGTATAAAGGGGAAACAAACCAATAAAAGGAGATTTGAAGCCAATAGGTCCTTAGACGTCTTAGAACTTATACATACAGATATTTGTGGACCATTTCCTACATCTGCTTGGAATGGTCAACAATATTTTATAACGTTCATAGACGATTTTTCAAGATATGGCTACATATATCTCATTTCTGAAAAGTCACAGTCACTGGACGTGTTCAAAAATTTTAAGGCCGAAGTTGAGAATCAACTCAACAAAAGAATTAAAAGCGTCAGATCTGACCGTGGTGGTGAGTACTATGGTAGATATGACGGTTCAGGTGAACAACGTCCAGGACCATTTGCTAAATACCTAGAGGAATGCGGTATCGTTCCACAGTACACTATGCCGGGTTCACCCACTATGAATGGTGTAGCTGAAAGACGAAATAGAACGCTTAAAGACATGGTAAGGAGTATGATATGTCATTCCACCTTACCAGAGTCACTCTGGGGAGAAGCACTTAAGACTGCAGCATATATTCTTAACAGAGTTCCAACTAAAGCAACTATCAAAACCCCTTATGAGCTTTGGACAGGGAAAAAGCCCAGTTTAAAGCATCTGCATGTTTGGGGGTGTCCAGCTGAGGCAAGGCCTTACAGGCCAAATGAAAAGAAACTGGATTCAAGAACGATTAGTTGTTATTTTATTGGATATTCTGAAAGATCCAGAGGTTACAAGTTTTATGATCCCACAGCCAAATCAATTTTTGAGACAGGAAATGCCCGGTTCTTTGAGGATGTCGAGTTTGGGGGAGAACATACAGTAAGGGACATTGTCTTTAAAGAGGAATATATTAATATTCCCACAGGTGTCATTACTCTTGCTCAGGACCCTATTCCTGAATTTGATCATGATACAACAAATCAAGACAATGTCGAAGAGCAAACTGTTATAGAAGAACAAACTCTTCCTCTTCAAGAACCAGTGCCATTAAGAAGATCCACTAGAGAAAGGAGAAGTGCAGTGCCAGATGATTACATTGTTTTTCTCCAAGAACATGAGGATGACTCTGGATTGATGGAAGATGATCCAATCAACTTCCGTCAAGCCATGGAAAGTTCAAATTCTCAAAAGTGGATCGATGCCATGAATGAGGAGATTAAATCCATGAAGGACAATGATGTTTGGGATCTTGTCCCATTGCCAGAAGGTGCGAAACCCATTGGTTGTAAATGGATATTTAAAATCAAAAGGGATTCGAAAGGCAATGTGGAAAGATTCAAAGCTCGTCTTGTCGCTAAGGGATTTACACAAAAAGAAGGTATCGACTATAAAGAAACCTTCTCTCCAGTCTCTTCAAAGGACTCCTTTAGAGTTATTATGGCATTAGTGGCACATTTTGATCTTGAGTTACATCAGATGGATGTAAAGACAGCGTTTCTCAATGGTAACATTGATGAGACGATTTATATGGTGCAACCAGAAAACTTTGTATCAGGAGATCCAAAGAATATGGTTTGCAAACTTAAAAAATCCATCTATGGGCTCAAACAAGCGTCTCGACAATGGTATTTCAAATTTCATCAGGTGATCATCTCATTTGGTTTTGAGATGAATTTAGTGGATGATTGTATATACCATAAGTTCTGTGGGAGCAAATATATTTTTCTGGTATTGTATGTTGATGACATTTTGCTTGCCAGCAACGATATTGGTCTATTGCATGAAACCAAGAAATTTCTAACTAAGAATTTTGAGATGAAAGATCTTGGTGATGCATCTTTTGTGTTAGGCATACAGATACACCGTGATCGCTCTCGGGGTATTTTAGGACTATCACAAAAGGGCTATATCGAAAAGGTCCTTAAAAGGTATGGCATGCAAAATTGTAAACCATGTGACACCCCTGTGGCTAAAGGAGACAAATTTAGTCTTGAGCAGTGTCCCAAGAATGCTTTTGAGGAAAGAGAGATGCAAAAGATTCCTTATGCCTCAGCAGTAGGGAGTCTAATGTATGCTCAAGTATGTACGCGTCCGGATATTGCATACATTACTGGAATGTTGGGTAGATATTTGAGTAATCCTGGATTAGATCATTGGAAAGCAACCAAACGGGTCTTACGGTATCTACAGAAAACAAAAGACTACATGCTCACGTATCGGAAGTCAGATGAGTTGGAGATCATTGGGTATACTGATTCCGATTATGCTGGATGCAAAGATACTATGAAGTCAACGTCAGGCTATGTCTACTTGTTGGCTGGAGGTGCCATATCCTGGAAGAGTGCTAAACAGTCCCTCATAGCATCTTCCACTATGGCTGCAGAGTTTATAGCTTGTTATGAGGCATCCAATCAGGGAATTTGGCTGCGAAATTTCGTCACAGGATTACGTGTAGTGGATGGCATTGAAAGACCACTCAAATTATTCTGTGACAATAAGTCAGCAGTCTTATATTCCAATAACAATAGGAGCTCGACCAAATCTAAACATATAGATATCAAGTTCCTGACTGTTAAAGAAAGAGTGCAGAATGGACAGTTATCAATAGAGCACATCGGGACAAACTCCATGGTTGCGGATCCGCTTACTAAGGGATTGCCACCCAAAATGTTTCATGAGCATACTGCTCATATGGGTGTCGTGTTAAATGATGTATAGTTTTTGTGGGAGTTTGTTATTTTAAATGCTCTTATGATATTTTTCAGTTATTAAGGATTTAAGGATATTTTATGCATAAATAAAGTTTGGATTTATTTGCACTCTAATTTTGGTATGGTTTGATCTCATAAAATTTAAGGTGGACCAGTTGGAAATAGGCATGTTTTGGTCACATTACATGAAATTTTCATGCTACACATCCACATCATAATTCATGTCATTCAATTGCATTGATATATGTGACCATTGATGGGTCGAGTTACGAAATTGTAACAAAGGCCGCTTTGATCCTATATTGGTGTAATTGATGGACCGAATTGGTTGCAGATACATTGTGATAATGACAGTAAAGTTGAGCTCATACGGTTAATTGCAAAATATAATTATAAGGTTACACATATAGTCCAAGTGGGAGATTGTTGGATCCTTAATCCAACATTGGACTTATATGTGAATAATTATGTATTGCAAACTGTCAATTAAGGTTAAACCCAATTAAAGTGATCAAATATAGTTTGGGTTTAATGTATCTAATAGGATGTGGGCCCTTTTATGTGTAGAAACTTATGGGCTCCTATTTCAATGATGGGCTGAAATAGGGCTCCAAAGGTAACAGGAATGTTACCTATAAATAGGGTTATGGTCCCCAGGTCACAGGTATCGTTTTAGTTGTCGTATTCCCTAATACCACAAAATACCTCTTCCCTGATATCCCATCGTCAGGAAAGATACCAGAGAGAAACTAAAGGCCTCTCTCAAAGGATCGGTGAATACCTGTTGACCTGGAAGGCCACCCCAAATCTCTAGGGATTCAAGTATCAAGTTTATCAATATGGATTCAGGTACGCTTCCGCTATTTTATCGTTTATTTATTTCTTAATAATCGCCATATAGATCTTGGGTTCAATAGGTGATGGTTTTCACCAGTGGTTAAATTTAGATAACCACCCTTACATAATGGTCTTGGAGTCATTGATTCGATCA
Source organism: Coffea eugenioides (assembly GCF_003713205.1). Lineage (NCBI taxonomy): Eukaryota > Viridiplantae > Streptophyta > Magnoliopsida > Gentianales > Rubiaceae > Coffea > Coffea eugenioides. Next base: position 3,394,896 of record NC_040036.1, on the reverse strand, counting down.
GAGTCTATTGAACAACTTGTCAGCTTTGCACAAAGGATTTTCCTTAGCTAAAGCAATGCGAGCTTGGGACTTATAGTCGAAGTTGCATGCATGCTCTTCCGGGTACCGATGGGCGCTGCAAAACATTCCTCGGCACCTGCAACCGAACCCCAGTAGTCCAACTCTTTTGTTACAGCCGTGGCATCGGTTATTCTTTGTTGAAACGTGGGTAGCAGTTTTGTTGTTGGCTTCAGCAAAACATGGGAATGGATTCGTGGAAGGAATGTCTACTTTTGAGGAGGCTTTCATCTTCTTAATCTTAACCTCCAACTTAACTTGTTCTAATTTTTCCAAATAATCTTTGTAGCACCTGGAGCAGAGGTTGTCAGTAGCCGGATTCCCATAACTTCGGCACGGTTTAGCACATGGAAGCGGATCAGGCTGCTGCTGCTTGTAGCTGTTCGTAGAAGAACCACTCTCCATCTTCACTTTGTTGTCTCTAGAATCCATATTAACTGATCAATGATCCCCCTTCCCTCGTCGTCTCGTCTGTCTTCTTCGTATGACTGCAATTCTACGCTTCCCAGTTTGTAACCTACTTGCATGGAATCTGATGGGACATATATATATACACACAGACAGGGAAAGCAATACTATACCAAGCGGAGCAGAAAAGAGTTTGCGACTCCGTCTCCGAAACACAACTGGATTCGTACTAAGGGTAAATTGGAGGTTCTGAGCTACCTCCCCGGGTAGCAAAGTAGATGGGCTTGCCTGTTGAGCATTACTAATCCCAAGCTCAGCTCCACTGAAAAAAATTCACGTGCCAGCCTAAATTTGGGGCACACTGGTATCACAATCGTACGGCCCAAGGAAAATTTTTGCCCCAAACTCAAATTTTTGTGGCCCACAAAAGTGTCCAAAAATCAAAGTCTGAACCAGTACGAGCAACCTATCGAACTAAAGTTTTGGACGGAAAGTCAGCCAAATTTCCCCCAACAGGAATAGGGTCCCTTAATTGGTCAGTCATCGGTCAAACAAAGCCAATGAAACTACTACATTTTTTTTTTTGTCAGCAACGATACATTTGTATAACCTACTCTATCCTAATTTAAGGGGAGGGGGAGCCTAAGGAGACTGTGGTAGGGACCCAACTACTAGGGGGGAGGGGGAGCCTAAGGAGACTGTGGTAGGGACCCAACTACTAGGGGGGAGGGGGAGCCTAAGGAGACTGTGATAGGGGACTAGTGGGTATACAGACCCAACTAGATCAAGGGAGTGTTCTGACAGAACCCTTAAATTTTTTTCGCTGCAGGTGAGATTTGAACCCTCACCTACAGCCTAAGAAGGGACTTAAGTCCCTCCCTGGTGGCCACTGAGCCATTGGCCCAGTGGTTAATGAAACTACTACATAAGTTTGTCACGAAATGACACAAGTCTCTGAAGATTAAGATTTTGCGCTGGACACAGTCACAAATTAGTTACTCTATCACCCATAAACAATAATATTTTAACAAATGGTCTCGTTATGGATATTATTTTTAAGAAAGTATTTAAATGTGTTTCTAAATTTTTTTTTTTTCCTTTCAACTCTGCCCCGCACAATAGTTTTCTTTTCTTATAGCATCTAATATTTTTAAAGATGAATTTATTGCAAATACTAATTCATTACATGATGTACAAATTTCGAGTTGCTTCTTCTTCTGAGCAGAAAGAAAGACTATTTTTGGGAGTGTTTTAAATATTTTACTATAGCAGTTTTTAAGGGTATTTTTGAAATATTTTAATGTAACAGTGTATATGAAAAACTTTTACTCTAGATTTTTTTTTTGAAATATTTGATATATTATATGGATAAGATGTTTTTTAAATTGTTTTTATTTATATATTACTATAGCATTATAATTGAAAAACTTATTTTTAAAAAATAAGCCAGTCCAAACGGAGCCATTACACCCATTGGAGTTGGGCGTTGCAAGTCTATGCAACATGCTTATTATTTTGAGACCTTTTAACTTTCTTTGAACTCGGACAGCATCCCTTTACGAAACACACCACAAAATCTAAAGCAATAAAAGATTGCATGACAGCGGTTAGGGATTCTTCATGCTCGTCCTCCTCCTCTTTTCTCTCCCCTTCCTTAAACTAACAGCCAAACACAAAGTTGCATTATAAATTGTAGTAGTAAACATTTTGTCAACCTTATTGTGAAGGCTGTAAACGTCATGTCCCTAATAAAATTAGTAGGAAGACTAGACATTATTATTCAATCAGCATCTTGACTTCCAATTTGAATATGGAATGGATATGTTGCTGCACATTTTCCGGTCAAAATTGTGAGGGGGTTAGTTAAAAAAACACTGCGACGTGCTAAATTATCTAACGAAGAAGGCCATTTTAAATTTTCATATGCTTTAGCGCGAAGACTTGGACAAATCGGTGGGCAGTTTACCTCCCATAGATTCTTGAAGCTGCCAAAGACGGGGCCGCGACAAGCAAAATCCGCTTTTTACACACAATTTTTGTTTAATCAGACAACAGGTAAGCCTAATTTTTTGTACCACAAAATGGTGCGGTTGGCAGGTGGAGCTAGTTGCAGACCGTTCTAACCCACTAACCTTCCAGCATATGAACGAACACATTACATATATAACGCTGCGCGGGTTAACACTCGCTTAAAAAACCATGGATATGGAAGATAGACGAGAAACTGCCATGGAAAAAAATGAACCCTCCGATGCTACCACCAGGAAGAGAACAAAGCAAGCAATTTCTGTTCCATTTATTTGGGAAGAAATTCCAGGCACACCAAAGAGGGATTGGAAACCTACTGCTCCTGTTAAGAAGCCTGTCGCACCACCAGTCAAGTACATTGCTTCAGTACCCTTTCAATGGGAAGAAAAGCCCGGAAAACCGCTTCCCTGCTTCTCGCAGCAGCCATCAGGTTCACCACTTGCGCTACCACTACCAAACATTAGCAGCTTCCCTCTATCTCCCAGACATTTTCTGGGCAGTGAAAATTGTTGGACTGGCATGAATGACCAAGATGGTGATCAGATCGAAATGCTCGAGTCGTATCCAGCATCATGTGAATCTGAAGCAGATGATTCTTTCTGTTCAGCGCCTTCTCTCTTGGCCAACCGCCTTGTACCGACGGTTGCTATTTCGAATGCTGTTCCTGTTCAACAAACCTCCTTTGCAGGTCTTAGCAGTGGGCAGCTTCAGAGACCTGCTTCACCAGCCTCTGAAACAGGAAGCAGTACCAGCAGCTATGAAACTGGAAATACAAACCTAGTAGGCGCTTCTTTTCTGGAATGGCTCTTCCCCTTGTTAACCCCTCAATCTAATATCCTGGAAAAGGTTGGCAGCTCAGAAAAGGAAATTTCTCCTACCCAAACAACGAGGCAAAAAGAGGATATTGACTGTGAAAGGAACTACAGTGCTGCATTGAGAAAACCACACACACTGGGAGAGCTAATAATGATGAGTAGAAGAAGAAGTTACCAGAGGAAAGCCTTTCAATTGCAGACACAGAATCTCTCGAAGGTAACTTTCCACCATTCTACAAACATGCATTTCATATAGGTAGCCTCAGATCGTTTTCCTAGTGCAGTAACACAAATAACTTGCTCGAAACCTAACACATCTTCCCCAAATAAGGAAAGATTGATTACATAACTTCCATGCATGTCTTTCATCCGCTATAATGGTAACAACGTGAAAACTGCAACTATGATCGTTGTGTATAAGAAAATCTAGTTGCATGACCATAAATTGATGGCAGGACTTCATGAAGAAGAATGCAGTTGGATGCTGGATCCTTGGATCAAGCAACTTTGTTGGCAGATTTCACAGGAGATGGACAAGGCAGCTACAACTAAAACTGTTGTAAAAGACGAGTCCAATAGACCTCTGAACAGTTGCATTAATCAGCAACTTCAAATCCTTCTATTAGATAAGCATATTAAAACTCCAAATTTAGCTGTATGATTTTCAAGTTAAAAAGGTGCTATCACTCTGTGTCGATCACCGGTAGTGGCCACCTCAAGTCCTGAATTGTGTGTGATCATTATTGTGTGGTTATTCCAACAATCCGTTCATTTAATACCACTCTCAGAAGTTTCTTAAGCTGGAGATTTACAAGTTTCAACAATATTACGTATCCTATCTACAACAACACCGACATCCGTATCATCTAGTGTAGTAAAACAGCATCTAAACCATCCAGGTTCAATACAATGGCAAGCCGAGCCAGGGGTTACATTGATCTTGGCTATATCTAAAAGCTTCTCCCACAGTTCAAGCTCCCCTTTCTCGTTGTATGGGCTGATTAATCTGCTCATATTTACCCAACAATAAAAACCAGCGCTGCTTTTTGTGCTTTCAATTCCTAATTGTTCAAGACCAAGCACAAACAAGTCATGCAATCTGCGAATTCGCTGTTTATTAGTCTGGAGGTATTCCTGCACGAACCCAGAATCAGATAGTAAAGAAACTAAAATCCTCTGGGTTGGAGCAGAAATTGAGGAAAATCTAGCTAGCTTTTTTGAAGAAGCCAAAACATATTCGTTGAACGAATATATAACGCCAACTCTGAAGCCTGGAAGAGAAAGGTCTTTTGAAACCCCATATACTATATGAACCCGATCCTTGTCAAAATCTTCTGAGTCAAGAATCTCTGCCATGCTTACAAACTCCTCATCACCATACACTGACCCAGCATATATTTCATCTGATATAATGTGAATGTTCCTCTCTCTGGCAAAATCTAAGAGATTATATAGGATTTCCCTTGACAGCAGGTTTCCCACCGGGTTTGAAGGATTTGTAATGAGTATCCCACGAACTTTTTGACCTCGTTTTTTGGCCTGATTAAATGCCTGATCAAGAGCAGCAATGCTCGGCACAAAATTTTCTGAGCTACGACAGTGAACAGGTATGAGCTCCACACCTGTGCGGAACTTTATATCCCTATCAAAACTGCAAACTGGGAATCTAATTAGAAATCATGCCAAAGAGGAAAAAGACAACAGAGATAAACACAAGCCCTCAGAAATGCAAAGTTGATCTTTTTTAACTGGAATGAAAAATGTTTGAAAAAAATAACTGAAACATCAAAATGACTATCTTACAATCTGATCCATTACTGGATATATGTGCTTAACTATGTTGAAGACCGAATTTACAGTTAATGACTCGGTGCTGACTTGTCTCACTACTAGCTGGTAAACAGCCTTCTCAAAGTGGATAGATCCTATCCCTTGCAAGGATAGTGAGTGTTTTATTCAGGATTCGAAGTCAGAATTCCCCAATTCGCCTGCCCTTTTGTCAGACGCCAACTAATAGCATGATGAACATTGACACTTAATTCTAAAACCGTAAGAAGAAAAAAAAAAAAAAAAAAAAAGTTGTTGCCGCATTACCCAGGGTAGAGGGTGCTGGAACAAGGAATGCAATTCCCTTGGTCAGCCAGACAAAAGGAGAGTATTCAACTGCAGGAGTTGCACCGCATGTTAATACCAGTTGTGATGGATTAAAAGAGACAGTTCCTCCCATGACCTGAGTCATGAAACCTGCCATTACCTATAAAACCAAGATTCCAATTCAGCATAAGCAATTTTTCATCCAGAAAACATACAACTCAAGAACCCAATTCCGTCAAAGGAACTGAGCTTCAAACATAAAATTGATTTGTTTCATTCAACTGCTACTCAGAAGCTTTGAATAACCAAACCGAGACGCTTTATCCTTTGGCAAATGATACAAAAGTACAAACACTGTAGTAGCATGCATTGGAAGGATTAATTACCACTTTCACACTCCATCAATCCATCAGACGGCTGGTATGGGGCAATTCCACTAATACTAAACCATCCATCAACTCCTCCCAGCAAACAAACCGCTTCATTCATATGCTTTGACAGCCATTCCTCATTCAATTCCCAATGTCAACTTCAACAGGACATACACGAGACAGTATACCCATATTCTCACAACATCCTATCACTAGGAAATTTAAATCGTACACACACATGGAAGTATTGGGGAAATGCGAGGTAATATTCTCACCCATTTTCAGCTAATCCCAGCTGAATAATACCGCCCGGATTCTGCACCGGGTCATATGGATCCCCTCGAAAAACCCTGTCCAGTCCAATGTAGTAGGGCGAAGTATTGGGCTTGCAATGGAACCGGCCCTAGCTGACACGGTACTCGGCCGATTGGACCCCCGCGTGGATAAACTAAGCGGGAAAGACGGAACGAGGCAAGGTCGGGCCAGGTTGGCGGTGACGTGGACGGGTGAGCGAGGGCTGGAAGAGGGCGAGGCGGGTGGAGAACGGGTTCGGTTTGAGGTAAAACTGGATGAATAGTAGAGTGCACATGGGATTAAGGGACCTAGTATTAGGCCACCCCTGCCTTTTGTACTACCCCTTGCGAGGCAACCAACCGTTCTCATAGCTCTCCCTGCCCTATGCAGTATTGGGCTTGTGAGATGATGATGAATGATGCTGATGATTTCGCATTCTGGGTGGTCTCGTCCTTCGGGTTTTCTCTGGGTTCCGGATTGAGCTGGACGGGTCTGGGTCACGTCAGCCTCGGGCAGGTATTTGGGTCGACGGTTTGAAATTGTACTTGGTGGTTGTTGTATTGAAGATGATTCTGAAGGAGTTCGGGCGTTTTTTATTTTATCCTCCGGGTAGAATTTGTGATGGAAATGGTGGTGCAAGTTATTACCAAAACTGGGAAAAGCAGGTGGCTTTAGGCTTCGAGGAATGAGGGTTAAAGGTGTTGGGTTTGCTTCCGGTTGGGTTGAAGGGTGAAGCAAAAGGATTGGATTCCGTGGTGGAATCTTTGCCGCGGTGTCACCGGATGGTTTTTTTATTCACAAAACTGCCCTCTTTTGATGCCCCATCCCAGTCTACTTCTGTGCTCAAAATATATGGATATTTTGTTCTTGTTTAGATTGCAATTTTCTATGATTTTTATAGAAAAATATTTTGTAATAATTTGATATGTGTGAAGTAAAAAAAATTTTGAAAAAATGTACCCATTTTTTGTTAAAAAATATCTTTCTATCCTTTCTTTTACTTGTATTGTGCAAGTGTTCTTCCTCTCCCAATTAAAAAATTTAAAATAAAAAGGTTGCACGTCTTTAAATTTAAGAACATGATAAACTACATAGTCATTGTCTTATTCAAACTTATCATTCAGGGATGTTGACTTTAAGGACTTGAAACTTGATTAAGTGCCACTTTATTAGCAGTTTTTTGGAGGAGAGAGTGGCTAGAGTTTAAGTGAAAAGTCTCAATTTTTAGTTTCGACCCATTTCATTTACTCGAAAAAAGGAAAAAAAAAAGTAAAACTTTCTTATTAAAAAAAAGGGATCATTTTGTTAGGAAAAAAATGTGTTACTCTCTTATTAGGAATAACATGTAAAAGATTTAGTAGAAAAATATATCAAATTATCATAACTATTGTACTTAAGGCTGCAAACGAACCGAACCGCTCGCGAGCCACTCGAGTCAAGCTCGACTCGAGCTCGATCAATATCGAGCTCGAACTCGAGTTCAAGATATTAAGCTCGTCAGGCTCGCGAGTTCGAGTATATATATATATATATATATATTATTTTTATTATTTTAAGTATATATATATTTTTAATTTTTTTATTTTAAGTATATATATTTCTTATTTTTTTATTTTAATAGTAAAATTACATATATATCCTTAATATTTTATTACTTATTAAGAAAAAAATATTATTTTATTTATTTTTTAAAAAATAAAATAATTATTATTTTTTTTTTCGAGCTCGAGCTCGAACTTTAAATTGTCGGCTCGTTGAGTTCGAACTCGAGTTCGAGTTCACTAAAATTAAATCAAAACTCGGCTTGATTAGGCCAAAACTCGACTAGACTCGGTTCGTTTACAGCCCTAATTGTACTAATGAAAAAGAAGTACAGTCCTTTTTTTCTACTTTATTGTAAAAGAAAAGCTCGTCACTTTATTAGAAAAACTCTAATAGTATTGTGTAAAAAAAAAAACTAGTTCACAATAAAATGTACAATTTTATATATTTTCTGGAAAATATGCCTATTTATTAGGTAATAACATACTACTTCAACATAGGTTTGCATTTTTATGATGTGTCACATTATAAAAAATAGATAGCTATTGTATTTATAGAAAAAAAATGTATTATTGGAAAATGGAAGATGTAACACTTATTGTCCTATTGGCAAAAATTGAATCACTTGTTTGTATTTTTCAAGATGTTATTTTGCTTTCATCACAAACATATTTTTCAATTATTCATTTATCTTACATATATCATCATCTCAAAAAAAATTATTACAATGTTTTTTTCTCAAATAAATTTTCTAAATAATCTCCTATTCAAATATTTGAAGTGTTTGACTAGTTTTCTTTTAGTTCATTTTTACCAAATCTTACGAAACAAACCTGAGATAAATGCTATGACCTTGGGGGTTGACCCTAAATTTAGCTTTGCCTATCAAGTAGTTTAAGCGTAAGAACTCAAGTTTTTATTTTGGTGTCGACCATGTGCGTGTGACAAAACTAAATGTATTACCCAAAAAATATTAAGGTTTAATTTGAGAGTTGAGAGTTGGAGAGAAAATAATGGAAAATAAGAGAGTGAAAGAGAGAGAGAGAGAGAGAGAGAGAGGGGGGGGATCAAATTGTTTTTGCACTTTTAGGTGGAAAGAAAAGAAAAGAAAGTGGAAGGTAATGGAATGATAGCAAAGAACTTTGCTCCTAAAAATGGGAAGAAATGGAAAGAAAGTTCCACTTAACCTTTGTAAACTTTTTTCTTTTCGAAACATCAACTTTACTCATAAAATGTTAAGAATAAATTTTATATACACTGACAGTGTATGTAATATTACCATTAAATAATTTAGATCTATGACACATACATAAAAAAATTGGAATTCAAATTTAAATTTTACATAATTGTTATTCATTCAATATTAGCCATATATACACTATCACTATAGGAAAGATTAATACAAATGTTAAACAATAAAATTATAATACTTAATGTGTCCAAAATTATTTTTTTTCTTTCCTAAACGTCTGCATAGGAGTGTCAACGAATCGAATCGAGTTCGAATAGTAAGCTGATCGACTTTGAGTTTAATGAAGTATCTAAAGCTCGAGATCGACGAATATCAATGTCGCATGCTCGAATTCGATTCGTAGGAGAATCATGAGACTCGAGCTCGTGCTTGAAATTGCTCGAATATGCATTTGAGTTCGAATTCGAACTCGATTAAATACTGTGCTCGTTTATAAAAACCTAAACTGAACCAAACAATATGCTATTTTTAGTAGGCAGAATTTGCTCTTTCATTCAGTCTTTTTATCTGCCATTTGCATTCGAAAATTCAAGCATTCCCACAGAAATCTACAAAATCAAAAATTTCAAAATCCAAATTCATCCATATGATTGAGAATACATATTATTGATTCCAAAATGAGAAAAGATGCTCCTTGACCATTGAGCTGTATTGGGTTTTCAACAAAAAAAAAAAACATGGTTAAAAACAAAATGTGAAGATAATACTTACTACTAGTAAACTAGTCTATTGTGAACGGTGTACGAAGACTCTCTTTGGTGGTGGAATCAATGTGCATATATGTTGAATAGTGGAGGAAAAGAGAGATGAAGGCCTGAGGGAGGGGAGAGGAGGCAAACGAGTTATAGAACAAAAGAGTTCACTATCAACCAGCAAAGATCCTTGGTGGGAAAACTTTTCCTCTTTTCCTCCTGTTTCTACTTTAGCCACTAGCCAGTAGCCACTCGGAATCTTTGTGCTTTTTCTCTAAAGACAGAAGCGGTCATAGGAAGACAATCCAAGCTGCTGCACGCCTGCACCTGCTTCCAAGATCCAAGCTTCCGCTCGCTGGCTGCACCTGCTGCACAATCCCCTTCCAATCGAAATGAAATGGCTGGAGTTAGCAAACCAAATGGGTTTGATTTGGAATTGGAATTAGGGATTGAGGTGAGGAATGGGGATTAAGGAATAGGGATTGAGGTGAGGTGAAGCTGCGGGCAAGATTGAAGCGGCGGCACAATGGTCTCGATTCGTTGAAAGAAAGAAGCGGCGAACAAGATTGAAGTGAAGCCGCTTGACCTAATTAGAGTATTAGACTCTAATATGTGAATTTTTTTTTTTGAATTATCTGGAAAGACAAGAATACCCCTATTACATTTTAAATTTTAATAGGTAAAACATGTAATTAAGCTTACAACTATATATATCTAAGTAATTTTATAAATATAAATTTATATATATCTAAATATACCTTAAGCTCGAAAAGCTCGCGAGCTTATCGAGCATAATATTTTTAGGCTCGAATTCGATTCGTTGGAATATTCAAATAGTTCGAGATCGACTCAAGCTCAATTTGACAAAACTCGAGCCGATCATTTGAACGAGCTGCTCGATTCGTTGACACCCCTCTGCATCAACTAGATGAGGATAGGGGGACAATTGAATAGAGAGAACGGAATTGAGAGTAGCTCGTGATGTTTGTAATTGCAACATGAGCACTGCAAGAAAGTTGATCACAAAAGGACCAGAGTTGAGGAGGGATACTTGGACAGCATGTCTAGCTTCTCGTCATATTTAGCAAGAAAATGCCAAGGTTAGCTGTGCTTTCCTCCCATCTTGTATATCATGTCATAATTAATTTTGCATATAGTTTAAGAAAAGTAAAATGTGATCAAAACACATTAACTATCAAAGTAATTCTTTTCAATTATTACTTCTCAGTTAAACTTAAACGTTTTGTTATTTGAGTTTGAATTTTTCTAAGAAGACACAACTATCAAGAAACAAAGAAAGTTTATAGCATGATTTATTGGGAGAAAACATTCCATTAAATACTTTTCCTTAAAAATTGTATTAAGGGTACAACAGGAACGTTAAGATTTTATTTATTTTTATTTTAAATCATGTCAAATAATTTGGAACCAATCAAAACATAAAACAGGACATATTAAATAGACAGAGGAGTAACCCTAAACAGATTATTAATAGTAAGAAGCCGTTTGAACTCTTAACCTTCCGGCGCGGCCTAGTGGTAGAAAGCCGTTTCGGTTGAATCAACTTTAAACAGCCTCGCTTGGAAGTTGGGAGCGGTTGAAATTCGATTGCTCCTAGAAAGCAGTTCCGAGGTTGGAAGTTTCAAATGCAAATTGCAAACTGGATGGTCTGCTCGTGTTAGTCCCAGGCTATTTAGTCCCCACATGTTTAAATTGAGAAGGGATCCCTATTTGATTTCACCTTGGAGTTTTCTCTTTAGTAAAAAGTAAAACTACAATTTTATTTGCAGGTAATAGCAAGATCATGATTGATCTTATGGAAAATGAAACAACCCTGTGAATATTTTGAAATTTGAGAAAACCGTCCGATCAGGAAAGAAAGAGACTGACAGGGAAAGCAACTCAACCAGGGAAATGCAATATAGCCTATGGGAACTCGACAAGAACCAACCGATTCCCATTTGGCATTTGTCCTTCGGGTATGCTTTTTAGTTTCGCTAACCTTCTTGTGAATTTGGCCGCCTAATAGCAATCTCGACAGGAATATGGGTGAAGGAAGGAGGTATCTGGGTTATCGCCTCATCGGTCTTTGCGTTGAATCTTTTGCTGAAATTTGTTGTGCTGGAAGAAGTAGAACAGAAAAGGCCAATTGATCCTGTTACAGTTTGTTATTCCTGGAATTGTTACGCATGATAATGATGACTAGAACAAAGATCATTCCTGAATGCATATTAACTCTTGAGTTTTTACTTAGAGCTACATGCCAGGGCAGAAGGCGTCTAATTAGCTGCTTTTGTTGCGTTTGCCGGCTTCGTAGTTTCTCTGGAAACGTCTAATTGCATTTGTCAAGTATGTTTTATTTTTGGGTTGATTTCAAATACCTCCATTGAGGTTTCCCTTAATCACACGTAGCATTTCCTAATTTTCGGAAATCACACTTACCGCCCCTGGCAAGACAATAATGTGACCCAATTAGAACAGGTAGAATGACAATACTACCTCCAATATTTTCATACTTCTTGAGCAGAAAAGGACAAGGAAAAGGAAAAAAAATCATTAAAACTAGATTATGTAAAAATAAAAAATGCCATAAAAAATAGCGCATACTTTCGGCACTGTTTATGTGCATATATAATCGAGAGGGGGGTTTTGAGAGATACTTAGACAACCTAGCTATAGAAAAACTCTCTCTATTTTTTTTGTACTCCAATTTTCTCTTGTTATATGGTTTAATCTGGAAGAAGTGAGGGAAAATAGGCCAAATCATTCATCTGATGAAGGAAAATATTGGGGTGTGGTTGAAGTCGTGAAAAAAAATTCATATAAAATGTATCTATAATGGTGTTCAATTATCGGAAACAGAATTTTTGAAAAATTGATTAACATATAATATTCAAATACAAATCCTATTTACTTTCTGCTTGAAACCTTGTCATAAATGTCCTCTCCCAAAGATTTAATGAAAGAAAAACAAAAGATGATTTTTGTTTTTTAATAGTTTGAGGAATGAAAGCTGAACTTTCTCCTAGAAAAACAATAATTTTTTTTTGGGAACTTGTTGTTAAGGAGTTGAAAACAAAAATTATAAAACTCAAAAGGGCATATATTCTAGCTCTACAAGTTTTATAGGGAAAAACAAAATTACTATCGATTTTTCTCCCTAAAAACAATCTTCTTTTTTATTTTTATGTTATAACTCTATCAATTGAGTAATACTACTCTTGATGATTTCATCTTGTCAAATTATATGGACAAGTAACTGTTGTAAGCAACGGTCATCTGATGAGAAAAAAAATTATAGGATTCAATAGTTATTGCACTCATACCCCTCAACTTTTAAGTTAATAGTGCAATTGTATTTGTTTTTATTTTCATCTTCTAAATTTAAAAAATCAACTTGTAAAAGGGTAAAAGTGAGGGAATATCATGTTTCTCTCCCACAATGCTTTTTTATTTTATTTTATTTTTGGTTACATAAGAGGGTTGACAATTTAATGTTACAAAGGTTGTCATTTTAAGGGTGTTAATTGAGATTTCTGAAAACTAAGAAGTGCTAGGTGTGATTAGGCGAAACCTTAGGAGAGGTTTTTGAAATTAACACTTTTATTTATATATTTAGTACTTATATTTGGTCATGCGTCCATCAACAATCTATCCAATAATTTTATAAAAAGACAACAAAACAAGCCATGCCCGGCTATAGAAATTTAAAGTTGGGTTTTTTGGCGGCAAGAAACAAAAAATTTATGAATTCTCAATAATCGCAGTGTACAGTTTTTATTAAAGATTTAATGTCCATCACAACGAGTGATAATTGTCTAATCAATATCACTAGTATCAGTATTGTACATAGCTCTCAAAATGTTGTCCTATCGCCATTTTTCAAAGGTTGATTGGAAGTTTGCATATGCAGGGCATGAATAACGAAACTTCAACCACGAAACACCAAGCTTATGCCCGACAAACCGAAAAAAGACAAATGTTAAAGGGAAAAAGGCTCAGATCGACGCGGCAAGTGGAAACAACTACATCCATTAATTTACTTCAGATTTTTGGACTATTGTCGGAGGAACGATTCCCGCAGGAGGAGAAATTTACTCCTAGCAGTGTGGATGCAGTCTTGTACTAGTATTTATTTAATGGAGTACTAAAATGGAACCAAAGCAAAGTGAATCCTTAATAGAGTATATATATTCAGCCTACTGATTTTGTAAAAAAGAAATTCAGCTGTAGGGCTGCAAACGAGTCGAGTCGAGTCGAGTTTTGAGCTAATCGAGCCGAGTCTCGACTGAATTTTACCAAGCTCGAGCTCGACGAGCCGGCAATTTTCAAGCTCGAGCTCAACTCGAATTAAGTCGAGCCGAGCTCGAGCTCGAAAAAAATAAAAAATAATTATTTTTATTTTTTAAAAAATAAATAAAATAATATTTGTTTCTTAATAAATAATAAAATATGAAGGATATATACGTAATTTTATTATGAAAATAAAAAAATATATATATAATATACGTAATTTTATTATTAAATAAAAATAAAAAATATATATATATATACTCAAGCTCGCGAGCCTAACGAGCTTAATATTTTGAGCTCGAGCCGCTCGCGAGCGGTTCGATTCGTTTGCAGCCCTATTCAGCTGTAAATAAATGAACGAGTAATTGCGGACTTCATACATTAACACGATGCAATTTCATGATTTTGATTGAATTATTATCTTTTATCGCCTCTCTTTTTTTTTTTTCCTTTTTTATTTAATTTTTTTTTAATCAATCGTCACTTTATTCTATCCTAACCTAAAATGGAGGCCCAATTAGACCTATAAGGACCGATGGAGACTGAACCATCATCGATTTGAATTTTTTAAAGAAATCACATACTGTGACAATTAGTGGGAGGTTAAGGGTTCCCAACCCACTGGTTTTTTTTTATCTAATTGCTATTCGAGAATAAATGAAACTTCACGAGCCTTAAAAAGAAAAAAAGAACTTGAATTTTTTTTTTTTAATAATCTTTTTAAAACGGGCAGGTGAAAATCAAGAGAACGGACTTGGGGAAAAGAAAGAAAACAAAAAATGCAAAAACAAAAAAAGAGTGAAGCGTAATATTAGTGGGGCCCACTAAACTAATTTCCAAACGAAATACAGTTAGCAAAAAGGGACCCGCAATTTCAAATTTGAGCAAATAAGTGTGCGAGCAAAAAATGGGCGCTAGATACTACTTATGTATAAAGTCAAATGGTAATGGAAGGAAGGCCGGGAGATTGAGAGATTGTCGTGTTGTGTTGGATCATGGCTGTCTAAGTCTAACTAATCAGTAATCTCGCCCGTCTTGGGTTCGACCTTTCTTCCTCCCCGCTTCTGTTTCTCCTTCTGCTGCTGCATGCCCAACGAAAATTTCGCCCCCAACCATTTAACAACGCCTTTTTTTTATCCTTCTCTCCCTCCAGAACTGGGTAGGTGTGTTTCACTCCCGAAACACCCCACCCCCTCCACGAGGCACTTTTTCATTTATCCAATCCGAGTTTTGGAGGACCAGAGCTGCTGTGTATATGATTTCCTCCTCTGCATTTCTCGCATGATCCCCCTCCCCTCTTACAAAAGATGTAAAAAGAAGAAAAAGAAAATATAAAAAGAGGCGTTTACGGGAAAAATGGACGTAGAATTGGAGGATCTCACTGAAGATTATGTGGAGCCGAAAGAAATTGATTGGGAATACGAATTCGATGCGGCTCGGTTTTTTGATTTTTGCTGTCCAGAATCGGACAGGGAAGCCCAGGAAGCGGAGCGCTGGTTTGCTGTGGCCGGAAATTATCCGGTTTCTCGTAAGACATTCCTCAATTAATCCATATACGCAATAGACAAGTCTTTGATGATTCCTTCTTACGGCTGTCATGTGCTTGACGTTAGGATATTGGCTATGATAATCCTGTCCTCTGACTTTTATCATCATTTATGGATGAGAAAAGTTTTGATGTATTTGATCATACGCGGAATGCTGAAGCGGGGAAAGTCAATTAGTATTTGTTTCGTTTATTGTCCTGTTGGATGAAAACATTTTAGTAATTGGTTCGTAGCTAGTGTCTTTAGTGAGAATTTCCATCAATGTTATTACTCGTCTAGTTTTATCCTTCTCTGCTGTTTTACTTGCTGCTGCTATTAGTTATTACTCGTCTAGTTTTCTTAGCTGGGTTTTCAGTTGGAGCCAGGGCGAATTTGCTCTCATAAACTCTAACAGAATCAGTTTTGATTCTTTTGAACAAAGTTTTGATTTGATTACAGAAAAATCAACAGTTACCTGGTCAAAGTTTGAGCATTTGTTTTATTATTATAATTATGCTTTTCATGAATTGTTGGTTCAGTTTTCCTTACTAGTTCGTTCTCTCTCTCTCTCTCTCTCTGCTACTATTTGAATCTTTTTTTCGAACTTTAGCTCTAGTGATGAAGTTATATTGGGGAGGAGACATTCAAGGGGAGGATACAATTACTTGCTCAAGCTTAGATGATTGCAAAAGCAGTAATGCAGATGTTGGTATTTGCTCTGACAGTTCTCCATCAGGTATTCAATTCTCTAAACCATCGGATTTCCCTTATGCTTTCTGTATAATTTTCTTCCATATAAAGATCGGCAAAATCTTCGGTGTCAAAACCATGATTTTTTTTTTTTGGTGATTTTTACTTCTTTTTCTCATGCTACTGGTTTGAAGTTACTTCACATGACAAACTCGTCCATCTATATTAACAAGGAAACCTGGTTCAAATGAAGCTTAAAATCGTGGGAAATGCCTTGCATCCTTTCAACAAGCCTTTCAGCCAGTATGTGGAGACTTTCAAGGACTTAGGCATTGCTTTCCACAATTCCCTAGTCCTTGTGCAGCTTTACATTCTACCACGGTACTGTCTAGGCTCCACACATGGCCATCGTAGACTGTTTAAAGATAGGGAATTTTCCAATAACAGACATGAACGGGAGTATTTCTTATGCATGCTGGTTATTACAATGTCTGGCTATCAAGCGCCTTCGATGCAAGTTTATGAGTAACTAGAGCTCTGAGATTTTTAATTCTGTATTTATCACACCTGTAGTTGGAGTTACGTAGATGCAGTTTCTCATCCTTTTTAGTCTGCCTAAATTGATAGCCTTGATTTGAGTGAACTAACGATGGGATATCTGAGTTGAGATATATAGTATTTTTTTTTTAGGCTTGGATGTCAAACTGGCGAGACATCTTAGGATGTCATGATTCGTCCCATTTCTTTGGAATTCGTAACTCTTCAACTTTTGGTTTTGCTTTTAATTTCTTCTGGAACAGAAGGTGCTATGAAAACTAAAACGACATCAGTTCCCAGCTCATCCAAACCAAGGACTTCCACTTTGATGAAGCCTACAGCTAGTCATTTGGCCAAAGTAAACAAAGCAAGAGATTTACTTTCCAGCCACTTATGTAAAAGGTTTGCTTTCATTTAAAGAGAGCTGCACTATCTTGTTTCTAAGGCATTATTTGCAGTACTGAATGAATGAAGAAATAAAATTTAGATTATAAGGCTCATGATTGTTATGGTTATTTCAGGTCCAAAATTTTCTCCGGCCACCTTTTTTTTTTTTTTACTTCCTTGTGCAGGTATATGCTTAATCATTTTCTGTACCTCCATTCTAGGTTTCAGAAATCACCCATCCACATAGACCAGAGAAGCTTGCAGAAATCTCCCGGTTTTGATAACCTAGCTACCAAACGACAAAAGCTCGAGATTGGCTACCTGTGCAAGGTGCTATACTAGATTTTGATATCTGTGCCATCATTACATTTTAAACGTCTATAAGGGCTTCAATGTATTCCTTCCCCCATCAATAATAAAAAGTTAAAAATAAAATTAAAAATTCCCGTTCGTCCTTGTTGGTACTCCAATCTTCTCCTGGTTATGAGACTTTAGTTAGGCATCTCTATATGTTTCTCATGCTGTTTGTCTTGAAGTCATAGTAAGAACCTGTGAGAACGTAGGTGAGGCCTACATTCTACAAGGATCTAGGAGCACTCCTATTCATGATTTCTTTCGAACATTGTTTTGCTGTTTTATAAGAAAGAGGTATAGGACCAAGAATCAGTTTCTTGTCAAAACTTCAAATAATAAATCTACTTCCCTCATGAGTTTACCTCTCTTGAGGAGTTAAGTGATCTTGATGAGATTTCTAAAAATAGAAACGTTGTACTTTGCATCATCCAATTGTTAAATTGCTGTGAGGAATGCTTCCAAGGTGTGCAACACAGCAGTAAAATTAACGCGTTCTGTACCATTAGTCCTGCTGGAAACGTTGGGTTGTTCTTTCTGTTCAAACAGCATTTTTCTGGAATTGAGAAAAGCTGCTCCCATCTGTTGTCATCAAATTCCCATTTTTGGATTGAGTATTTAACTTCTCCCTTTTGTATTTTAAACCAGGTATCACATTTGAAGCATCAAGCTTTGTTACTCCACAAGAAATCCCAAAAGGTTCCGTCTACAGTAGTAGAACTGTGTAACTGTTGTGTGTTGATCCGTGTTCATGAGACTAAACTAGTTTGAATGTTTACTTTTTCAGGAGGGAACTGTAACTCCTAAAATAGCACATTCTAAGATGAAGGTAACTGTTCCCAAAGAGCCTGAATTGCAAACACAGCAAAGGGCGATAAACCGAAGGTACTCTCAGTTTTCCTAGCAGAAGTTGGTTTTCGTCATTTTGTCTATTCAGCATCGAAAATAGGTTTTGATATATATAAATTTTTTTTCTGTTGTTTAATGCAGGTCAAGGACTAATTCTGAGTCAAGTGAGCATTCAGAATTGGAGATACAAACCTGTAGATCACGATCATTGAACAGAAAAGTTGGTACTTGAAATAACATAACATTTTTTCCCTTTTGAACCTGAATTTTCTGAAGATGCTTTTCGTGGGTAATATCACTAAAGATTTGTCTTACATGCTTGTCATATATTTTCAAGGCCCATACTGTAATCCAACCTAAGAAGAGCAAAGCGCAGCTACCTGTGTTTCAAGTAATACTTTCAAACACCATTAATGCGATATTCTTTTTTTTTTTTAATATTCTTTTCAAACAGCATTAATAGATAATTTTATATCATTGTTCCTATCAAATAATGGTTTTGTAGGCTTTTAATTTGAAGACTACTGAGAGAGCCTTGCAGCGTTCATCTCGTAATGTAAGCCAACATCCTCCTTTCCCAGTTTTGGTGGCTTAAATTAATTTAAGTCACTTACAGCTTTTTGACATATGATCCAACAAGAAGAAGCATTTCCTATCACAAGCTGTGAACTATAATGCATAAGAGTGGTTTTTGGTACCCTTGACCACGATGTAGCTGTTGGTTGTCACCCTACAGATGGGTTTAAAATGCTTAGTCTCAATACAAGAAATACCTTAAGGGAAATTGTTCACATGACAGTAAGCTTGCTTCCTTTGTGATCTGGAATTTTGTCCAATACAGGAACTGAAGACACACAACTCTGATAGCATTTCACAAAGTATTCCTGCAGAGCTGAAGAGGTTTAAAAAGTTTCCAAATTTTTTTTTATCTTGATCTTGAATTGAGGAAAGCAAAGACGTCCTCTTTAGTCACTGTTGACTAACATCAGGTTGATTAATCCTTTTACATCACAGAAGCTGCATTCCTGTTCACCCTACAGAAGTCAAGAAGACCGGCAAGAAGTACCTCTTAAATACCAACTCTGATGAACATTTATCTTGCTTTACTAGTGTGGCAATCCTGAGAGCTTGTGGACTGGTTCCTTCTTGATTAATAATTGCATTGGTGATCGTATCATGGATCACTTCACTATCATTATGCGCCTTGTTTATGATTGGAACCGATTGGAACCTGTAGTGTATTTTCTTAGGTGAGCTGTATTTTGCAGATCAGACCCTGATGATGCTTTGAAGAAGAAAAAACATGAAACACCACTCAAATTAAAAGTTTGGCCTATCAGTAATAAGGTTGTCCACAGACTTGACCGAACTGACCAAAATGCATGATTTTGTAAAGCTAGGAATAATGTTATAATGAAGTTATCTTTTGCAGATTTTTCCTACCAAAGACGATACTTTTGGGACTAGAAGTGGCAGTGAAGAAGCCATAACGGCAATGGTGTAAAATGAGATCTTATTTTAGCTTTTTGATCTACATGGTTTCTATTTGGCATACTTTTGGTTCCTCTTTCCATTATATGAAACTTATGAGTTAACTCTCAACAGGACCTGAAACTTCAGAAAGATCAAAGGCTTTCACACAATCCACCTACCGACTTATTTAACAAGGTAAATTATTAGTTAGATGTATAGTTATTTTGGCGTGTGAGCTTTCACAAATCAATGATTGCAAGAGAAGATTTTTGGCTTTACAATAGTAAGCAACATTTCTTTGGTATGCGTATATATGTGTCAACGTTTCTTTGACCTTATTTGCCAGCTTTCCCTGAGATCTGAACCGGGGAGTGATGCAGTATCTCAGCCTAATATTCACATGTCCAATAAGGTCAGTTTCGTGGATACTATGGCATGTCATTTCCATTCATTTTGATGATAATTATTTTGTCAAATATTCATCTTCTTCACGATACAGGGATCAAAGGAGAATGCCCCTGATTGTTTCCAACCTGAATTTAGAGTAAGCATGTTCCGAGGATAAGTAATTTTATTCCTCAATGTGTATATGTGTACATGTGTCAACCTGAACTTTGGTATGTGTAATTTAAAAATTATAAAATATTTCCTTGTTATCTACAGTGGTGTGGCGGCAAGCTAAATCAATTTGGGAGTGGCAAGGCAATTCCAGGAATGGTAAATGAGTCCAACATGAGCAGCTAGCTTTAAAGGTGTCTGATCAATTATTATTGTAACTACATATCAAGGCACCCTCAATGTATTAGACTACGTAATGCTCAGAATAAATCAATTTTGAGTGTGGAAATACTACAATTTCTGTTACAGACACAATCAATAATGTCGGTAAATGATGCATGCTTTCGTATGGTATGATCTCATGGAGCTATTTGAGTAATTAAAATTTAGGTTTCAAGTAACTTCTGATGAATTCCTGTATTCTTTGGTTGACTACCATGTAGTGCAAGTGCTTTCTGAATCGTTCCTAAGATGATGCTGGAAGCCTGCCAATCTCCTCCTATACGGGGAGGGAGAAGGAAGTTTGCGGAGGGGGGGGGCAGGGTCTGAGATAGGAAGCCACAAGACTGAAACTTCTCTGTTTTCAAGTCTCTAGAGAGGGAGCGATGAAGAGAGGAAAGAAGAATGGTGGGATTGTAAAAGTTCTAAAGATCTAATCCTTGAAGGCGTCATATGGAAATCACAAGGACAAACTCAACACTGAGTGATGTCTAGTGCGGTGTTCTGTGGTTACCAACACTCGGGGGATACTCTTTTGCAGGCCAAACTCAACAATTAGATCTCTTTTGTGATTTTCTTCTAGTATAAATTCTGTTTTCCTCGCTTTCGCATCCGTGTGAACTTCGTTTTCTTTCTCAATATGATCAAAGATTTGAGAACTTTTATACGCTAGCAAGTAGTAAATAAAAAGTTGCATTTTCCAATGCGTGATAGCTTGTGCAGTTTTTGACGTGACGCATCTAATTTAAATGCTAATTCTCTCAGGAGGAGCTTGGGTATTCGCTGAAATAACAACACGGGGCTTGCAATTGTGTCGTCCGTGGTTGTGCTTGGAGACATATTGTCTATAAAATATAGCACGATTTTTCGGTTGGGTTAGCCGGAAATGATGGGACTTTGCAATTCAGACTTTGTTCCAAGGTCCCAAGAAGAGCGTAAGGTAACTCCCGACTTAGAAGGAAGGCAAAGATTTTTGTGGCATTCATTCCAATTGGGATCAAATTCCCCGGAGGCGAAGTTTAATATTTCGAAGCACTCTATTGGAATTGTTGCAATTCCACATTTATGTTGCAGAGAAGCAGTGGTGGTGTATTGCTTGTCACCCTTTGAGAATATTAAATTGTTACTTTCTCTCTACTTTTTCTTTGAGAAAATTATTCGAAACATCCTTTATATTTTATTGAATGAATTTTTTCATCTTTCAGTTTTAAAATGTTAATTTTATGCCCTTTATAAATTCAAGTTCGCAAAATTTGATCCTAACATAAATTTTCTTTCACTTTTTATTCTGAAATCAACACTTGATTCACATGCAATAATTTTTATGTACAAAAAGTTCAAAAATAAAAATGGATTGGATCAAATGCCATGTTTTTAGGGAGTAAAATAAATATGATTCAGGTTAGATTCTAATTTTTAGGTGTAAAAATGGATATGAATCGAATTATTTATTTAATTATAAATGAGATTTAACTTTTTGTTCCTACGCATGATAGATTCATGAAAAAAAGTAGTTGAAAAAATAAATTGGAATTAAAATTTACCAATTTGATTTTATAAGGGACGTAAAATTATTATTTAAAAAATGAAGAACGAAAAAATTTATTTAACAAAATATAAAAGATGTTTTGAACGCTTTTTTTTTTTTTTTTCTTTTGTGGTTTGCGCTGCATCCACAGTTCTGCCGTAAGTATTAACTAAAAAAAGAATGGAATGACGATTGATGAGTGCCTCCCATGCCACTTAGTGTCACTATTAGAATTTAAAACTGGCTTTTTTTTTTCCGGTGCGCTTATTGTGGCCGGAGGTGCAGTTGAGTGAGAGCATCGAAATCTGAGGCGGCAACACCACCCATGGAAAGAAATGGAAATCTTTAACTATGCCGGCACCTTTTTAAATTTAACCTTTTTTTTCGTGACACTAACTGCTATCCGTGCTTAAATTTTCCTCCCGGTTGAAGTAGTTTCCACTAGTCCAAAAATATTATTGACTTGCACCGTTTCGTTTTGGCCCCTTACTGGGTCTAGCACTCCATAGGTCATCTCAACCTGCAGTTTCTGTTGGCCACTCTTGTTTAGTTTTATTACAGAATGGGGACAAGAAGTTGCTGTTTTTCTTGTCCAATATGCTGCTTAATTTAATCTGGACAGAACGAAAAACAAACACCAGCAACATAGACAACGGTAAAGTAATTATATTACACAAAAAAAGGGATCCACGATGAAAATGTCTAATACAGATGCTGGCATTATGAACTTCATCAACCTTCAGTTTAAAGGAAGACCATATAACAAGCAAAATTTGGGTTGAGATCCTGATATCCAGCTCGCATTCTCTTCAATGGATTTGGAAAGACTCGAAATATTGTCAGATTGTGTTCTTTGATACAACTTCACCGAATCTCACAAACCATTCCGCATCAGAGGAGTTGTTGTCTGCCCGGACCTGTGGCTGCATCGTTTTAAGTTGGGATTGTTCCTTGGCAATCACAAACTGCGAGTAGTTACTAGTCTTGGCGGTACCCAATGCTGGCTTTGTTGGAGGGGGTGGAAGCAATGAGACAAGTACTCTAGCAACTTCGTGCATTGTTGGTCTCTCAGAAGGGTGTCGCCTGGTGCACAACAAAGCGAGCTGAAAAACCTTCTTGACGTGGCCAAGATCCATGCATGTAACAGACACTTCAGGATCCACAGCCTCCATAATCGTGTTGTCATCAGCCTTCAGCAGAATCTGAAAAATGTGGAAATAAAAGACAACGAGGGAGTTCATTATCTCGAGATTATCCTGTCATTCATACCTGAACAAGGAACACTGATGAACCGAAAAATTACCTTGTTCATGCATCTATTTGACACAATGATGTTACACAACTCTCTACTCTGTACTGACCCTCACTAATATTAAATTAATTATCTAATATTGGAGCCGGACAATTTATTGAGTCTCATAATTGAGACTCATTTGATGTTGTGGGGGTTCTGTAGAAAAGTTTTTCCCAGAAATGAAAAACTGAAAAGGCTGCCTGCCATATCCTTTCACCTAGTTCCATTACTATCTCATGTATGTAAAACCATATTTATCCATTCTTAACACGGAAAATAAGAGATTTGGCAATGCTACAGATAATTACCATCTGATGCAGGTTCGAGTTGTTGTCTACAGCCTTCTTTCCGGTTAATAGCTCTAGCAGAACCACTCCAAAACTGTACACGTCTGATTTTTCAGTTAGTCTAGAAGTCCTTGCATACTCTGGATCAATGTAGCCTATAGTACCGAGTACATAGGTTGATTCATGAGTTTTAGCAGCGGAAATAGATTTTGCAATACCAAAATCTGAGAGATGAGCCTCAAAATTTTCATCCAACAAAATATTTGACGACTTCACATCCCGGTGGATAATTCTTGGATTGCACCCATGGTGAAGATAAGCAAGCCCTTGAGCTGCTCCAACAGCAACCTTCAGTCGAGTTTCCCAGTCCAGTTTTACTTTCTTAGATGGCCCTACAATAATTGTTGCACTTGTACAGTTAAAGATTGCTTTTAGCCCTAGTCATATAATCCTGCTGGAGATACAAGTCGCTATATCAAATCAAGTTTTGTTTCACCTCATAGATGCGGAGATATTGTATTCCAGTGCCCTAAAAAGGCCTGATTTGAGGATCAAGTTTAACCAAATTAAGGAGTAAATAGCATGAATAGGCTGAGAAGACACTAACCGTGAAGAAGATCCCAAAGTGAACCATTCTCCATATAGTCATAGAATAGAAGGTTCCCAAGGGGGGAGAGAGAATAACCATGCAAGCTGACAAGGTTTCTGTGCCTGATGCTACCAACAGTCTCCAATTCAGTTTCAAACTCACGCAAATTGTGTGGATACTGAGTATAAAGTCGCTTAACAGCAATTGTTTGGGAACCTTTCAGTATGCATTTGTAAACTGTGCTGGAAGCACCGCATCCTATGATGTACTTCTCACTCAAGTTCTCAGTGCTTAGCATAATATCTTCATAAGTATGGAGTGCCAAATCCATGTGCAGAACCACGAGTTTTGGGGGGCCTGAATTGAGAAGAGAAATGCATGAAAACCTTGAGACGAATCAAACTATAAAATAACATGAAGTATTAAGTCATGTACCGCTTTGCATGCACTTCTTAGATCCATTTACAAACTGTCTTGGTTGGTTAGTTTTATAAACAGCAACCATCACCATGGACAGTAGGGTCATGAAGCCTAGTATTAAGCAAACCACAGCAGTCCTGGAGAATATTGCTGCACTCCAAAAGCACCAATATTACAACCAGAGTACCATGTCTCCGGCATCTTTTTCACTGCAGAAAAGTTACTCTGAACTGGCTTTAAAACCGAGGAACATACCTTTGAATTTTGAAGTACCAGGACTGCTTACTGAACCTAGCCAGTTCCCTCTTAACAGCGGATTTCCAATGAAACTTAACGAAAAAGGAATAAATGTCAAAAGATCACCTATATTCCTTTTTGGTAAGAAAACAAGTATACATCACCTATATGAAGCCCAGCTTGCCACATACCTGTCAGGTGGAAACCTTGAGAAGTTTCTGCCTACAGGGATAACCCCAGTAAAGTTGTTATAAGAAACATTCCTGTGGAAAAGATTTATCAGTAACTGCAGAAGCTTCAAATGAAAGAAAACAGAGGCAGGATGGACTCACAATATGGCAAGGCTTAAACAATTGGTTAGTTGACCAGGAATTTCTCCACTGAGATTATTATTATTCAGAATACTGCAACAATAACAACCAGACAACAATTATGATGATATTTACTAAGAAATCATTCATGATAATGATAGATGAATGAATATGAATTAGCAAAGACAAGAAAAACAGGTTAGAAACTTTGTCTCACAGTGACTCGAGGTTCTGCAACTGGCCCAATTCTTTCGGCATGCGACAAGATAATTTGTTGCAAGACATGTCACTACAAAAATACAACCATCAAAAAGAGGAAAACACATTTTTGGAAGGCTTGAAAATCTACAAGGACAATACTAGATACTCACATTGTCTGTATACTTCTGAGGTTGCCAAATTCTTCAGGTATTGGTCCATCAAGGTGATTGTAACTTAAATTCCTGTCCAGTCAGTAAGACTTGTTAGATCCTTGCACAAGGTTCAGACAAACATGTGATCTTCATTTCAAGGATATTACGTCTTACAATATAAGAAGATGCTCCAGGTCACCAACAGAAGCAGGTAATAATCCAGAAAAATCATTACTGGAGAGATCTCTGAAAGGGAACAGTCTTTGTCAAAGTTTGAAGTTGCTAAGAGCAAGGTTACATAAGAAAAGTTGGGACTTACAATGTGTCAAGATTGATAATATGACCCAGCTCGTATGGTATGCGACCCTTAAATTTGTTAGATGAAAGATTCCTAAGAGTAATGGAGATTGAGTTTACAAGGTTGACGTAAGAGCAAGCACGAACTGTTGTTTAAAAAAAAAAAAAGAAATCTCAAAAAGAACATACAGATATGTCAGGCTCTCCAAATTCTGAAATTCCAATGGAATGGATCCATTTAAGCGATTGCCGTGTACATTGCTAAGAGTATATGACAGAAGATAAATTAGGTAATAGTCAAAAGCAAAATTACACAAGTGAAATGCACAAAGGCAGGAATTCACATGTTAAATAAGAAAGAAATAGGACGTCTTACAACTGATTCAAAGCTGTACACGAGCTGATGTTGCGAGGAATATACCCTTCAAGAAGATTATTTGCAAGATTCCTGCAGAAGGATCATATATCAATCTGCCAAAAGTACAACTGAGAATGCATTGAAATTATTCACGACCCATGAGGAACTCACAGTTCAAAAAGGTGCCCCAGTTTTCCAAGTTCAGCTGGAATTTGACCAATCAGAAGATTGTCATTCAGTTGCCTGCAGGAAAGCTCACTTAGAAGTTGAAGCATAACAAATGGATGTCCTCCAACACACCCCCAAAAAAAAAAAAAACAAACAGATGTAAATTCCTGAGATTCCTTGAGATACAAAACTAACAAGTAACTGAGATTTGACATATTGCCCAGCTGTGGTGGAATCGGCCCTGTGAGCTTGTTCCCATGAAGGTACCTGGCTCATCAAACATGTACTTTGAGCTTTAGGACTTGTAAATCATACCAAGTCCACAAGATTCACTTAGCCTAGAACTTACAGCTTTCCAGTGTATGATAGATTCCCAAGAATGGGAGGGATTGATCCAACTAGTTCATTGTCACTCAAATCCCTGAAAAGAGATGGTAAACAAGAAATTAGAAAAAAAAGTTTTCCTTTCCAAAAGGTATTGAATGTGATGTTACAAAGTCAATTCACATATAGGACAAGCTTTATGTGCTGATTGATGTATATACTTACAACACAGCAAGGGCTTGCATCAAACCAATTACATCCGGAATCTTCCCGGTTAGCTTATTTCCCTGCAGAGACCTGTTGAAATGAGCCATAAGAAACATATGCCAATGTCAAAACTAAAGTCAACAATTGAAAGAGCTTAATACTAAGAGGATGTAGATGACAAGTACAAGTCACTGAACAGTCCAAGATATACGATTCATCACTAGAGTAAACCCTTCTCTTTCAAACACAAGATATTCAACCAAGCAGCAGCAGAACTTACAAAGTAGCCACTTGTAGGAATCCAATATTGTAAGGGATCTCCCCAGTTATCCGATTATATGAGATATCTCTGAAACCATGAATAATGAATTTCAGCCAAAATGTCCACCAAGATATAAATTCTTCATAAAGTTTTCAAGAGAAGAAACCTACAAGATCTGAAAGCTTGTACAGTTACCAATGTTGTCTGGAATGGTTCCAGTCAAATTGTTACTCCTTACATCACTGAAACAACAGACAATATTTTGCTATCATGAAACCAGATGCACTTCAAAAGTAACACTTTTCAGAGACTAGTACAGGGAGTATCTTGCAGGAGTACATACAAGTACCACAGGCCAGTTAATTGACACATATCAGGGGAGAGCGTTCCAATTAATGAGTTGTCACGTAAACCACTGAGCAGAAGAGTCAAGTAAAAAAATTTTAGATACAGCAATTCCTCTCAATAGATGCTATGAAAAAGGAAAAGTGGAAGACCTACAGATACTGCAAAACTTCATTCCAGTAGATCAACCTAGGTATCTCACCAATAAGCTGGTTTCGCGCAAGATCACTGAAACCCATAATACCATTAGCTGGTAGTACTTAATATATATAATGGCTAGCCATGAAGTATAAATCACTTACTAAAATAATACTTCTTAAAAATGGTCATAACTGCTGAGCAAAAGCAAAGTTTACAAAACACTAATGGCTTAAAGGAGGCAGCACAATTCTTACAGAGTTTTCAGGTTTGGAATTTGTGTAAGAGTTGAGGGGATGGGACCTGTCAATTGATTGTTCTTCAAGTTCCTGCATATAGTAGTTAATTAGGCTGATTCGGATAAGATCATTTCATGCAAAATGCACCACATAAATGATAAGAGGCACAAAAAACTCACAGTAACTCGAGCTTTTTGAGCCTTGAGATCGAGAAGGGTATATCCCCATAAAGCAGATTATCAGATAAATCCCTGCAAGAATTGCAATAATCAGAGTCCTAGAAAAGCAGATCATAATATGAACATCTTGGAAGTTTACAGGCTACAATGCTTACAGAAGGATCAAAGAGATACAGTTGCCAATCTCATCAGGTATTTGACCAGTTAGCTTGTTTCCCTGTAGGTCCCTGCCAGCATTATATTAGAAAAATATGTTATGATTCAAGCTGGTATACCAAAAATAAAAACTAAGCCATCATAACCACAACAGTGGAACCATACAGAGATTGCAAGCTTCTCAAATCTCCAATGGCCATTGAAATTTCGCCACCCAAATCCAGGTTAGACAAATTCCTTCAATCAGAAACCACAAGCTACAGGGTTAACACTGCCTGATAAAATGCTCCAAGCAAGAAACTACTAGAAAGAGGAAGAAACTCACAAAGCAACAACAGACATGGTAAGATTGCCACATATCACGCCTCTCCAAGTGCAGAAATCTTCATTATGAATATCATCCCAGTCCAGCAACACATTGGCTACGTTGCTGAATGATGCTTTAATGGACATTAAAGCTCTTCCTGCATGCACACTATTGATTAGCTTGCTTTACCTCATGAAGCTATCTTATACAATCAAAAGCAGATCCTTGTATAACACACAGTTGATGAACAATCACTAGACATGCAAGCAAGCGACGTCTTTATTAACAGAGGGAGAATACCTGAGTTTTAGGACTCAAGCAAGCAACGTCTTTTTTAATGTTACTTTTTCTGACTTGGACTAATTTTGTTATCAAAACCTTAACCTCATCGGAGGTTTGTCCAATTTTGCAAACATGAGGGGAGGCTAGCCAAATTATCAAAAACTCCAGGGAGGTTTCTGAAATTATTTGTTATCAGGTCAGAAGAGTACTTTAACAGCCGATCAGTTACAACGTGGCCTCCGCGACCCTGAACAGTTGCGCTGATCAGGGCCAATGGTGCCAAGGGTTCAAATGGTTTACAAGATACAAAAGTTGAAAACAGAAACGGAAACAAAAAAGTGGAAGATTTTTTTTTTTTTTTTTTGCGGGATTAGATTTGAAAATCAATAACTCTGTAACAAGAAGGGTTTTGTATACTACTTTTTCTCAACATTAATCGAGTACATTTACACTTCAATTAGGAAAATGGAATTCTTTGAAATCCATTTTTGCATGATCTTCTCTTCTCTTCCCAAAGTTCCCTGCTGCTCCTGCATTCTTCCTTGCGAAAGTTCGTCCACCCTTCCCCCCTCCAATCTGGCCAGCCCATCTCCTCTCCCCAGTCCATGCCCATGGTCGTGGAGTTGCAAGAGCTGGGTCCCAAGTGGGCGTTGTTTGGAGGAGGTGGAGTACAATAATATTTTTGAGGTGAGGACCATGGTTGGGATGAATTTTTGTCGTGAACATTGCCGTTAACATTTTTCACGTGAATCTTGTCGACTTTAGAATTCCCATTAAATCATCAAACATTTGTTCTAATCTTTAGTAAAAAGTACAATATTAGATAAATAACCCGTAAAGAAACAGCACAGAAAGAGAAGGAAGGCTGAAATTTTAGAAGTTGTCGAGCTAGTGAAAAGGTCAAGGCCATTTCCTTTTTTTTTCTTTTCTTTTTTCTCCATTTCTTTCTGGGAGTAATGGAAAATTTTAAACTACTTTATGGGACACTTTAACGGAACCTTTGTTATTCTTAACATAACAACAACAACAAAGAAAAGAACAAAATGCACAAATAAAGCACTGTAAAGGGCGAGAGAGGGGGGGGGGTACTACTTGTAGCTTAGGGGGGAAAAAGGCATTCATCATAAGCTGTGATGGCTCAAATGATGAAACCAAAAAGTTTCGAATTTGTCACCACCCCAGAAAAAAAAAAAGAAAAAGAAAAAAGCAGCGGTGATATGTGATACCTTCATTGCTGAGGGCTGCTCCCGGGAGTGGCAGTAGAAGAAGCACATATACAGCTGAAGTTGCAACTTGGAGAAAAAGATGAAGCTTCATCTTCTATCTTTTCAGTTTCTTGACAATATTGCAAGACAATGGATGAAAGAAGCCAGTAAGCAGTAACGCCCACTCGAGTGGTGCGGAGAGAAACTTCAGGTGCCGGAAAAGCAGCAGAAGAAGAGTCCAGTTGACTTGGTGGGGGCTGCTTCAGCCTAAGAGAAACGTTTCATCAATACTGACCGCTAAAGGAGGAGTACCAAGGGACCAACAACATGAGAAAAGTAACTGAGTTTGTTTGGATAAGAGTTTATTTGGATGATTTATTTGAGATATTTACTGTAGCACTTTTTGTGATGTGATGTATGTGAGATAAAAAGGTGATTGGGAAGATAAAAAGGTGATTGGGATTTGTGAAAACAAATTTTGCAAACCAAATTTGGCTTGTCCAAACAAACTCACTGTTTCTCAATGATCCTGCGGAGGGATTATCCTGCAGAGTAGGATGGTAGCATACATAATGCAAGTGCTAGTACTAGTGCAGCACTGCATTATGTTTGTGAGTGTGCAGAAGAGAGAGATGGATATATTCTGCACAGAGAGAAGAGAGAGAGGGTTAGTGTGTGTGTGGTTTTATTATGGCACAAGGGGGGGGGGGGAGGGTGGCAGTGGAAGAGCAGGCGTTTGGCGTGAACTGTAAGGCATAGGGGTGAAGGACAAATTAAAGAGAGGCTGCTGGCTCTGTGTGACAGTGTGAGAGAGAGTAGAGACAGTAGAGGGGAAGAGGTGCGTGTTTAATGCTTTCGCAGCCTTTGTTTTCCCATTTATGAAGACAGAGAACAAAATTAAAATCCACCCCACAAACAAAAATAATAATAATGCCAATTTCTCTTCTTGACTTCTTCGATTACTCGGAAAGTCTTCACACCATTTCTTTGTGAATAAATTTTATATATATTGTAAATATATATATTATTACAATTGAATAGATAATATATGAGTAAATTTTATATTTTAAATTTAAATTATATATATGTAATAAATATTTTATAATAATAATATATATATTAACAGTATATATAAGATTATTTCTTTCACAATTCTTTCTTGTTTCACAGCCTGCGCCTCTCTATTTCTGTACTAGCTTGCAAGTGCTGCCCACTTTCTAGCTACAAGCCTCTAAGTAAGTGTATTTGATGATAAAAAATCATTTTTTCCCTGTTATTGTTTTTCGCTCATGTACAAAATTGTTCAAGTTTGGGCAACGATGGGTGTGTTTAGATATATAAAATATTTTAACTACTATTATTCTATTTGTATTATAAATATATTTTTGAATGAATCTTATATATACTATCAATATACATATATTATTATGGTTGGATCAATGACATATGAGCAAAATTTGAATTCAAATTCAAATATTACGTATGTGTCATATATTTAATGATGATAATGTACACACTGACAATATATACAAGATTAATCATATAGCTTTTTAATAATTTTTATTATCAATTATATTTTTATCTTACATGTGCTACATTGCAAAAATTTATTATAATAATTATTTCAAATAATCTCTATTGGTTATTACTTAAGTTTGTTTGGATTAGTGAGCTCTTGAATGAAATGCAAGCTTTTCATATACATATTTATAGTAATATACTCAATATATATATAATCTCAAATATACCTAATAAAAAATGAAAATAAAATAAATATTTTCATCTTTTTTTTCCACCCATCATTGCGAGTATTACCATTCCTCCTCCCCACCTCTCTACCCTCTTTCTAATTCATATAGAACTATTTTATTTTTTTTTTTGCAAACGATAACATATATAGAACTATATTATTAGGTTTACCTTTTTGTGAACCTTGGTGAATACATCGACGTTAACATTAACAATCAATTGGTTTGAAAGATATCTAATACTTGATTATAGCTTTATGGTGCAAAATTAAGGTTGATGATTGTGGTAAAAATTATAAATATTTGCTTGATTTCTAAAGTGTAATTTCAAAGTTATGGATATTTAAAATGGAACATCCCATTTTAACGTTGAGTAGAGTAGTAATTATCAATCCTCAATCCACGTGGACATGATCATATTAGAAGTATTTTTGAAATCAATCACTAACTTTTACATTTACTCCTATTTCTGTTCTAACTTATCTAAGGTAGGGCCAAGGCCAATAACTGAACCCCCGCCCCAGGGCGTTGGGGGTGGGGCGGAGGGGTTGGAACTGAGGTGATGACATTACTCGTTGAAAGCCTCGGTTTGAAATGTGACTGTTGGTCATTATCTATAAATTAAGAAAAGGAAAAGGAAAATGCATTCTTTTGATTTTGTACGACCACAAAATACATGCATCAATACTCACGAAGATTGTGACTCGTGAGTATGGGAAAAGAACAGTAATCCTACGACGCTAGTACGGCGGCACAGGGGTAGGGGTAGCACACTACTGTAGTAGTAGCTGGCAGAGAAACGGCGGCGAAGCGACGTTGGATATGCGACTGTTGGTGATTGGAGGCCGGTCAATTACTGCCAAAAGTGGTGGCTGCGGCCGTCAACACCGGCCCCCCCCCTCGGGGTGCAACTGCCGTTTCCCTGAGCTCCCTCCACTTTTGACAGCTACCCTCCTTTTCTCTGCGAAACGTATGCAATATATCCACGTTGCACGTAGTCATGGGCATCGGCGGGTGGTGCCTTGCTCGGACGGGTCATCAGGGTAGGATGCTTGATCAGGAGTCTCACAACACGCGCCATGCTGTCAATTGGTATTGCGACAGTTGGGGGAGTGGTGGGTGGTGAAGAGAAGGACATGCTTAAGCAAAGATTGGTCCAAGAAATCAGAGACTGGTCTTGGTCGAGAGGGGAGGCTATTGAATGCCAGAGTTTTAACAGTCTCGTGAAAGGTAAGTTTGGCTTTTCTTGGTCCGGTAAAAAAGCATGAGGAGACCCGACAGCAAAGTGCAAAACAGAACTGGTGGTATGGATGGATAGGCATACTAGAGGTTAAAGACAAATTGGGCTCAATGCTTTTTTCTCTTTGCCCTCAAGCAACTATCACCCTTTTTAACATTAATATATTATTTTGTGTTTTCTTTTGAGTATTGGAAGTCTGGAATGCTACATGATGGTCGCGCAGTAAAATCCTCTGCAGGGTTGCACCAACATGTGGTGGAGATCCTTTCTGGAATTGATTTTCAAAAATCTGTTTTGCTTGGAAGGGAAAATTTTTCAATAATATCTTTGGAAACTTGCGGTCTCTCACATGTAAAGATTGCAATTTTCACCCGATGATGGTAAAAGCAGAAGGAAATTTGATAAGGAGATTCGAGTGAGGAGAAGTATGGTGAGTCCCATTCATTAATGTACGTACGCTGTCTCTGTTGTTGGATACCAAAAATTAACTGATGGATCATGTTGCGTTGTTCTGCCTTCACTTTCTTTTTCAAAAGGTTGTTGTTTGTGGCTTGTTCCGTACCGTCCACAATTGCGTGTGATGACTTGTAGCAGACCTGTCCTGGCTGACTTGCTTTAAATGAAGTGGATTAATTCCGAGTAACAAATTCTTTTTCTTTAACACTCCTTCGGTTTCTTCACGACGGACAACATATTTTACCCCGTCCCATCTATTTTAATTATTTTTTTATTTCACGTATATCAAATTATTATAATATATTTTTTATAAAAAAACTCTTAAAATAGCAATTCACTCGTATAGACGCCCGCGATCTCAAAAGAATATATATGGTCTCATTTATTGGATGGAAGAATTTTACAAGTAATGAAATGCCCACAGGGCAGGAT
This sequence comes from Coffea eugenioides, assembly GCF_003713205.1. Lineage (NCBI taxonomy): Eukaryota > Viridiplantae > Streptophyta > Magnoliopsida > Gentianales > Rubiaceae > Coffea > Coffea eugenioides. The sequence continues at coordinate 3,361,098 of NC_040036.1, read as the reverse complement.
CAGTCACTACAACCGGCGTTAGCGTAATAGCGTCTAGCTCTGTTGATGGTTTGATGACATCTTTTTACTGTTTATTTATGATTGGGGTTTGTTTTCTTTCTGTACTTCGTCTGAATGTCAAAGGAGTTGCTAGGAAGAGTGCACGCAGAAGATCCATGTTCAGAGATCTTCCCGCAGGCCGACCACATTTTTTTTTTTGGCAGAGAGATTCCTCTCCTAAACGCCAAAAAAGCGGCGCAATCTGAGGAATCCAACAAGCTAAACCCCATTGACTAGACTAACCTGAGAGTAAAAAGTAGTAAAGCTTTTGTACATTCTACAGTGGTGTTTTGGTACTTTCAGCCTTGTGGGTGATACTCTTACCGATTGAAGCCAAACCGTCCAATGAAACAGCATCCATGCTCTGCACAACCAGCGTTAAATCCGCTCAGTGCCAGCCATCAGCCTCTGCATTGCAGCCTAGGCCATGGAGTCGAGTCGCTGCGCATCCCAGTTCCCTACCCATAAAAAAAAAACGCCTGTGGCAGCGGCCTCCTTTTGGGCTTACATTACTGTACAGTTAACTACATAAACTATCTTTCGTTGCAACTACGAGAGAAATACAACTTGATGTACAAAAATAGCTCAGACATTTTAAAGCAACTGATAAGATGCATAATTTACTTCTTCAGAGTTGTGAAAAGAAAATCATTATAGGAACCAGAACGATCATGCTTTTACACTTTCGTTAGGTGAAACTGTAATGAAATGCTCCTCCTAATGCGTACTATGAACACTTTCATCGTATCCTTGAGATAACTGCTCACATTTAAAGTAAAAATAGGGTAAAATTCTCAACCAAAATATGCGACTGCCTTGTAAATTTTCATCTGGCCATTGTCGCATGTTTTGGTACGGAGTTAACGGGCATGTTACAAAACGTCCGTATTGTTGCCTGAGACGTTAAATCAAGAGAAAGGTACTTGTATGCTTCACGGATGCAATACCAGATTATACCTATAACCAAGTGTTGTATGGAGAAAATTTGGTTGCAAATAGTTGGAATTAAAATTAATCCAAAACTTACCTGCCTTTAGTGGTTGGTAAAATAGTTAGAAGAGACACCAAAGAAAATTACGAGATTGCAAGAACTTTTCCTTCATCAATCAAATCTCTTTCCAGACTCTTTCAATGTAAAAAAAAAAACGGAAAGACACCCTTTCCTTAAAATAGACCCAAATTAACATCCACCCAATGACGAATCCAGCACACAATGCTTCATCACAATTGAGACAAAAATCAAAACTTATGGATCTAAAGTGCTAGTACTGATGCTCAATTCCCATAATTGATACCAGGCCTCATGTCAACCAAAAAGTCTCAAATCATCGCCCACATGATTGTAAGCTTACTCATTTGCAGCAACCCAGGGCTCGTTATAAGCCTAATTTCAGGTTAAGGACAAATGCTACGACTCAAATCAGGTAGATGAAGTTTAAGTGAAGTTCGTTGCGAAAGTGGCAAGCTGAAAAAACTCAAGTTCAACACGTAATGAAGCAGAGAAAGTCACAATTTCCCAAATGTTGTCACCGTAACTCAAAAAAAAAAAACACACACACACACACACACACAAAATAACTATCATGAAACTTGGCCAAGATTACTATGAAAGAGTAAATTCAAATTACGAATGAAACAACAAATGAAGAACCACACGTGTTGATATTATTGAGCAAAATCATGATACATAGCAGCAGGATATTCCATTCAAAATCATTTAAAGGGGGGAAAAAACCTTATCCATTCTTCACATGGCATCGGCATTGTGCCATCCCTGAGTGCAAGGTGGTATTGTCATGAACTCGTCAAATTCCTTGACATGAACATCACAGCATTTCCACTGCATAATTTTGGAGGAAAACTATGAGTTATGTAACCACCAGTGATAAAAACTACTTTCAAGGGAAAGGAGAATATAGGGCTAGGTTTTTTGTAAATCTCACCCCTCTCATCCGGTCATGGAAGACAGCAGGGCCAGGATGATAACTGCACGCTGTATCATGATTATCCTTTTCTTTGAAGGTTATCCCACATCCCTTATTCTTACAAGTCTGAGGCTGGTTAATATCAATCACCTTCTTAACTGGAGGTGCACAAACTTCCTGCAAATGTGAATCACTCCCAGAAGATGCAACACCTACAGTTTTTGATGCTTTTGCATTGACGTCTCTGGCTTGAGAACCTAAATGGTAGAATAATCATACTTCAAATGAATTTCCCTCTAACAGATGTTGGATAGCTTGAAAAGTAACTAATATCTTCTCCCTATTATCTTATTCTAAAAGAAATTGAAAATAAACTACTTGTATATGTTTGTAAAATTGGAGGCAAACCTCTCATCTAATCTATAAAATGAGGTCATGCTGTCTTGGCAACTCAACAGAAGCAATTCACTATTTCAAGAACTTTAAAACTGACCACAATCAATAGCAGAACAAAGATTAATACCGTGGTCAGAGCAAAAGAAACCCTGTCGACACCTGGGACAAGTTTCCTTAGTCAACACACTGTTCTCTTGAGGCAGTGCAGAAATTGCTCTATTTTGAGGAGCTGGCCTTCTCAGCACTGGTCTTTCTGGCGTGTGTTTCCCAGTTTTACAACTTCATAAAGCAGCAGTATCAGTGATAGTTGAAGCCATGACATAATGGAAAATAATGACCACACAGAAAAGGTCCTTGAATAAGCATGGATACTTCCTACTGCTAAAAGAAAGTCTCTGGCCTGGGACTCATTTTCATTTTTTCTTGGTCACTATATTCTGATATCCCTATGTGTAAATCATTTAAGCAACAGAATTCATATCAAAGGAAGCAATACTGGAATGACAAGTAAAGAAAACAAAAAGCTATTGCTTAAGTACCATTTCACTTCCAGACCTACTGCTTTATGATTGCAAAACCAGCATTAGTTTCACTGCTAACAGAATGGAAAACAATGACTAGAGTACAGAAGAAGTTCTTGTCAAACAAGCATGAATACTTCGTACAACTAAAAGAAACTCTATGGCCTAGGACTCATTTTCATTTTTTCTCACTCACCATATCCTGATATCTGTATGTGTAAATTATTGTGCAGCAGAATTCATATCAAAGGAAGCAATGCTGAAATGCTAACTAAAGAGAACATAAAGCTACTGCTCAAGTACCATTTCACTTCCAGACTTGCTGCTTTATGATTGAAAAAAACTAGGATTAGTTTCATTTACAAAAGTTGCCCTTTTATCTCAACAAGGGTACTCCGGCCAAGGCCCACCCCCACCACAAAAGTTTCCCTTCATATATATGTGTGTGTGTGTGCACACAGGCTCTAGAACCAGCTTTTGTTGTCACTTACACAGAAAAAACCAATTATTTGCAACAAAAGCATAAAACCGCCTAAAGCTTCTCTGCAGGTACCCATAATCGTTTTAGCCCCAAAAACAAGTTGGAGTTGCTGAAGGAATGTATACTGCCAATAAAAGATGCTTATTATTTAGGAGAAAGCTTGAGGAAGAACTGATGCGCAAGGGGGAAACTTCAAAAGCAACAAAAACTTAAAAAGAGCATGCACATACCCAGGAATTTCCAGAAATAAAGTGAAATCATAACTTCTTTTCTTGCAACAACTCCACTCTTTAATCCCGTCGTGAAATATAGGCTGGAGAATTCAAAGTTTGAGTATGCATTGGCATCTCTTGTTAGAAAAGCATAGAAGAGAAGTGCTCTCTGAAAAAAGTTACAAATCAAATATCCACTTACACCCTGGTACATCAAACATGCCCAAAACAGTGAAGACCACGCCATGCACAAGAAGAAGAAACTCCATTAGTTAGTTAACCGTTAAAATTAAAAAGTGAATCACGAAAACAATAGTTATTGCAGAAAATTTGCCTGTATAGAAGAGCAAAAAGAGTGCAGAAAAAGATTCCACTTGCAAGAGTTGGCTAATGTAGTCCAAAAATTATACACACAAGAATCTAGTATTAGGGGGATTTTAGTTCTCCATGACAACATAGAGCATAAACTGACATCATTACCAGTAACCTCAACCTATTAGAGCATCAATGCAATTAACCCTTGGATCCTTTTTCACGTCTGATAAGTTAATTTCACCAGAAGGCAACGAAAGCTGAAAAAAGTAAAAAGCTTAAAAAGTGCAGTGAAAAAATAGTAGTACAAGGTCAGCACAATAGACTCGACTGCAAGGAAGGTAGCATTGAGGTTCCCTCAGACCCTTAACTCACTGATCTAAAATTTGAATCTTTTCCAAAAGAATACTCCCTCTAGCTCCTTCTAATCCATTGAAAATCCTCCAATCCCAAATAGTTCAGGACACAATTGACAGGAGTCCAGTTTCAATCTCCAGCTCCTGAATCCTAATGTGACTAAAGCAACCAGGCTTAATTTTCCCCGAAACTTGTAACTCCAAGCAACAATGTAGTGAACTATAACAGCTAGAAGAGTCTAATAAAGAAGAGAGCATCGTGACTAACCCTATTTCAATTCTTTTTCTCAGAAACTACGAGAAGAGAGGACAGGATAATATTTAACATCCAGTATAGAAAGCGGCAAGGAAAGGAAAGGAGAAGCAAGAAAAAGTAGTATAGAAAGCAACAAGGAAGGAGGTTTCAAAAGTTGAATGAGCAATCTGCATCGAACAACAAATTTATGTAGCAAAAATTAGGGGGGGAGAGAGAGAGAGAGAGAGAGAAACTGACAGCGTCGTGGTAAGTGCAGGAATCGTCTGGGTTGTCATCCTCAGTGAAGACGGCGTCGCAACCGATCCTCTGGCATCGAAGCTTTTCCATAATTCTGTGTCTTCCTCTGATTGATTTTCTCGGGGGAACGAAAACTGACCAACAGTCAATGAAAGAAGGAAATTGTTAACCCACTGATTAGTAGTCCTAATTAGCTTTAGTCGGGCTTAGGAGGATTCCTCCAAAGCAAAAGGGGTGACTATGAATATCAAAAGCAAGGAGCCTTTTTCTAATAGAAGTTTCTAGAAAGTCGGGCCGGCTCCATAGGATTGTTCTTGGGTCGGGTGAATAAACTACAAACCGGGTTCTACCTACCTTACGCAGTTTGGGTTGAAATTTTGTCATTATTCCCCGTGAAGAAGAGGGTTCCAGAAAGGAAGTCTTTCCTTGTCAGTTGTCCCCACCTCTCTAGCGTCTAATAAGTTATTAATGGGCTGTCGCCCCGCTCATCAAAGATAGAAACCTGCAACCTTCTAATCATGAAAACAGTAGTATCAACTGCTCGATGAAAAGGTCGAAAAGACCGCCAAAAAAAAAAAAAATCTTTTGCCATCTTTCATTCTTTTCGGGCGAATTTCTACAAATAATGATGAATTCAAAAAATCACAATTTTGGTGGTTCTGTAGAATTGTGTTCTTCAATTAGGATCGCAATGAAGACCACGTCGCAACCAATCCTCTGGCCAAATATGTAGAATTGTGTTCCTCACTTGGAGTCGTAGTGAAAAACAGCAACGCAACCAATCCTCTCGCAAAACACTAAAAAATTGTTTTTTTTACATATGCAGTCGTGATTGCTTTGATGAGATGGGGATGAAAGTAGTCCCCCAGTGACTAGCTTCTACAATTTTTTTTTTAATAGTTATTTATCTATCCTATATCTATTCTAATCTTTTCTAAAAGGGAGGATGGATCTATTAGAGAACCGACATATTTTAAAAAGAAGGATCTAATTGGATCTATTGAAGAACCGACATAAACTGAATAACTATCGGACCAGACAAATACATTACGCACCCTAATGGATTTAAGCCACTTAAAGTAGCAAATCATATATAGTGATAAGTGGTGGGAGGTAAGGTTTGAACCCTTAAAAAAAATGTTAATATTTTAGGTCCTTTTCAGAAAATAAAATTGCTTTGTTATTGAATTGTTTGTCGGAAGAAATTGTTATTGAATCGCTTTTAAAGTCTTTTCTTACTCTTACTGCTATTTTGGTGCTTTTGGATGATAGACTTCTCATCGATGAACTCGGAATTCGGAATTATTACCCAATTTCGTTTTGTGAATGCCTTCCCGTCCAATTATTTTGTCTTTGAAAATTAATTTGCTAATTTTATTCAGAGAGCCTGATGGTCATTCCAATCCAATTATAGAGTTCTACCCCAAATATTATTTTTTTTTTAAAAAAGACCCCAGTTATAGAGGGCAAGACTAGTAACAAGGCTTGATCTATGGCTACACGAAGAAAAAGTTGGCAAAATCTTCTACTAGTCTTGTATGTCCATAAATCGTTATTAGACTTTATTCAGGGCTTTTTATCTTTTTCAAATCTATGGCAAATCAAAGATTAGCAGTTGTTCACAAGACTACGGATCAGAAACACAACTCACGCAGAAGATAAAGAATCAGGAAGACAGGAACCATGAAATACTGCATAATGACCTTGAAACAGATCTTACTGTAAACAAAATTTGGCTGCAAATATCAAAATCCAAACACTTGCATTCAAGATGTCAAAATTTCCTTACAACCAATCACTATTGTAATCTAGTTCAAAACTAGAAAGAAGCAAAGGAGCCCAAACTATACGGCTGATGTACTGATCTCAGGGTACGACATACCCCACTAAAAGAGTTTAATGAATATATATATACAGCATGTCTGTGTATAGCAAGAATATGTACATGATAATCCGTCAATTTGTCATTTGTAGTTCTATTTGTAGGTCTAAACATCAGCAAAAATGTACTCCAGGCCAGGCCCAAAAACTCTGTAAATCACAAATTTCTGACCTCTAATTGGAGCTTCCCATACAATTGCCTTAGCACAGAGAGATTGTCTCACAGTAATCTGTTATGAGCTTCAATCACGGAAATTTTCTCCTGCAGGCCAAAAGAGAGTAAAAGTAACGTTTCTTGGTACCCAGAAAAGGCAACGTGTACTGGAAATTTTGCTACTGATTCATAATTACCCATACCAAAGTGAAGTTAAAAAGTGAGATTTCAACAGCTAGGAATGTTTCTAGCCATAATTCAGGTCTTTCCCATAAATAGATTCACGGTACTATTGCATATTCTACTGTGGTTCTAAGTATGTAAAGCTTTTTGGAAAGCAAGCTCTGCATATTTGGAGCTAAATAATCATTCAATTGAGGTTTCTGTGTGCTTTAAGTCTAGCAGGTTAAAGTTCGTTCCTGGGCCTTATGCTGCAGGAAAGACACAAGGTAGACTGCCTAGTTTGTTTTGCATGCTCATTAAATAAAACAAAAATCTATTATGAAATAAAATAATGCAACCTCAGTCTGCCCGCTACTTTCTGATGGAAACCAGTGCATTAGAACTCCGAGATGCATCACAGCAGGTATTAGCTTGAACAAGACAGGAGTGGTTACCTGCAGCATATTTACAGTTATAGATAATATCACGCAAAAACAAATAAAAAGCTAGGAGGGAAGAATCCCCGATGAATTTAAAAGAAAACTCACAAGACTGAAAGCAGTTGTTCCAAGAAGAAGAAGATACATCCTGCCCTGTATGAATAACCGAACTTAACGTAAGGTCAAGATAATAATTGCCCATGTGAACTTAAGATTCAACAAATCGATCATTTTGAAAAATGTATCACAGAGAAAAAGCAAGATCAGGTACAAATTCCACATTGCATGCAAATGTAGTTTTCCACATAAGCACAATCTGGATATGCAAATATAAGATCAATTACTGCATTAGTTGATATTTTTCTGTAGTAATTAAATAGAGTCAATTATGAAAGACTCGTAGCACTTAAAACAGTAGGAGCTCCAAACTTTTAAAGCTCGCACATAATTTAGCATATTCAATCACAAATTGCCCATGGCACATTCACTTAAATAGATGTTCAGATGTTATAGGCGTTAATGTAAGATAATGCCAACAGTATTTAATTCAATATTCTGGTTTAAATGAAATAGGCCTACCAATTTATATTATTCACTTTCAGCTTTTAAATGAGCCTATAGGTCTACAACTTGGAGCATCCACAAGAAGATTGACTTGCACAGTCTCTTATTTCAGTCAAAACTAAAATTAACAGTTCTAATCAACTTGTCCTGGTTCGTTTAATGTCTTGTAATCCAATTAATGTTGAAAACTTCCACTTAGCAGCATGAAAATGACCAAACGGTTCCTACTCAGACAACAGCCCGTGGAAGTATCAGCTCCATTCAATTTATATCGGCTGCAACGTAAATCTTGAAATAGCAGAAGCACATCAAAAGCATCCTCTTATAAGTCTGACAAGTACCTCACACTCTCTGCTCCAATCACAAATTTCACAAAGATATTGCAAAACCCCCACTTTGTAATGCAGTTTATTCAATGGTAAATTGGAGTAGTCAAAACTGCATTTTAAGCTATAAAATGCAGCGACAGAATATTTCAAAACATTCTTGATCAGGTAGCTTGTTAAATGTTAAATTATTGGAAACTGGGAAATATAGGAACCCGAAAACCCTAAGAAACAACTATCACAATAATCTGTGTGCATGCGTCAAATCCAACAGGCCCAGACACATTACCGAATCAGTATTAAAGATGTCTCACATAAGTATTCTTTAAAGAAGATCAATATCGACATCAAATGCATACGAAAAGCATTCTTGGGTCTCTTCAGGTGTAATGCATGGTGTTTTTACGGTGATTTGTAACAATCCTATATAAAGGTTGCCTATATTTACAATAGAGCTCATTTAATTAGACTTGAGCACTAGAGCTATTAAGACATGGGCAAGAGAACGGAAGAAGAAATAGACAGAGTACCTCAACAAGATGTAGATTCGAGGCACGACTTAAGAGAACAAATGCAAATTCTCCAATTTGTGCCAGCAATAAACCAACCTATCAACAGTCTCAGAAGTAAGAAAATGTCATTCATTTAACTTACGAAAATCAGGTTGAGAAAGTTAACTTACAACAACTGATGTCCTAATATTGTATCCAAAGGTCTTTGTAACAGCAGCAGCAACAGTAGTTTTAACTACTATCACAAGTATAACAGAAGCAAGCAATATATCCACATGGGTCCAGAGGAAGTGCACATTAATGAGCATTCCGATGCTAGAAAGAAATAGTGCAGCAAAGAGATTACGAATTGGTTCAACCTGCAACATGACAATCATGCAAATCAGATATCTTCCTAATCATAAATCTTGTCATTGTCAAATGAAGATAGTAAACCCACAAATCCGAAGTTCCATAACTGCCAATGTCAGGAACACATGACCAGAGATGTAACCAACTTTTCCAAAAGTCAAATTCAAAGTTTTGCATGTACGCAAAAATGACTTCGGTATCAATTTTCAACTTATCAAAGATGCAAAGGCAAGGTGTTAGTATAAATCTCTACTTACCAATTTTCACTTCAAAAGAGATTCGTAAAGAACTATTTTTTTCAGTTAGACAGATTTTCAAATGCCTATCCTGCTCATTAAAGCAAGTCATTGTGAGTAATCACTACACAAGACTAGTAAATGCAAGCAAATGAGAGTGCAGGCTAACTTTCTCCTTTAAAATCATTGCTATGGCTCTCCCAGGGGTTACCTAAAGGTAAAGTGATGACTATACCAATTGAACCCAAACAAAAAACACAAGGTCCTCGTAGGGTTTTGGCCTCTAAAATGGCATAACAAAATGCTTCTGGTGAGCTTACATTAACTCTAAACCAAGGTTCTGGATAAGCATATCCCTGGCTTCAAATTGTTGCAGTCATTTTTTAGGTTAGTGGGGCAGCAGAGGTACTGAAAGAGACTGACAAAGATCTGGCTTTGCATCAAAACACCATTTATAACCTGAACCAAAATGGATGACTAAAACAGACATTTTGTTTCAGGGCACAAACAATTTTTCCTCAGCAATCATAAAAAAAATGCCTGAAAGCAGCATAGAAAGAGTTTAGGACATAAAAGGTAACAGAATGAATAAAAGGTGCATACGTTACTCACAAAAAATCATGATAACCAAGAAAATACCTGATCCAAAGTGTGCTGTGCAAAATCAGTAGTTGATATCATAACACCCGCCGCAAATGAACCCAACTCAAGACTGAGGCCCAATTTATCACTGCACTGAAGATGAAAGAGCGTATTAAGAATATTATGAAAAACAACAAACAGGTATGCATCAAACATGGAAACCTATATGTGTATCCTACAATGGACATATATTATTCTTTTGAGGATACAAAAGAAGAATAATTACAAGTTGGTCTTGGTGCAAATTTACATGCTTACACATTGATGCTACCTTAAGAGGTACCAATGTCAACAATATTCACATTGATGGTGCCACAGGACTTACAATGACAATCCAAATGCAGCAGTCTTTTTGTCTAGAAAAAATAATCTCAACTAAGCTCAACTTCAACAAAATGTATATTTGACAACTTATAATTACATCCACATATGGGAGAAGAGGAGAATTATATAAGAGCCAGGAGAAATGAAGAAAAATAGACATAATGGTAATAAATCGCTCTAACAAACACAGATGCTCAATTAGCATCCACATGGAGGTTGGACATAATTACAATCCTTCTCAAGAATCAAATATATATTTCTGAAGGGCAATCCATATTTCTTGTGCTGCTGCATACAACCAAGTCAACACACTAATGAGGATATCATCTACATCTTAATGATCGGATGCTTTTGCAACCTAATGTACTGAGCATGGATGGCCCAGTCATTTGCCTTATGTGACCATATTTACTAGAAACCTTTTAAATTGTGAACTTGATGTGAATAATATTATTAAGCAAAAGAAATTAACAAGCTAAATAAGAGTCGAAATTAAACTGTGTTTTGTTTGCTTCTAGAACAGAACTGAAAATTTTCAGATAAAGAGAAAGACAGTCAAGTGGATAAAATGCATAAAATTTTTTTAATAAAATAAAATAAAATGCATAACTTACCCAAGCAGACAATAAACAGAAAGCCACTGCAGCAAGCTGGTACAGTTCACTTGTCTGAGAATCAACAGAAGGATGCAAGTTTAGAAAATGCAACAAAACCAGTCATATATAAAGCTAACCACGTTAAATTCACAAACCAAAACAATGTCCACATCTCTGTGGGAAACATATGCACAAGATGCAGGTATCTGTAAACTAGTGTTAACAGCTTTTTTAAAAGGAGCATAATTGGCATTAAACTAGGTAAAAGGAAGGCAATCTTCAGATACAATTCCTAGTACTCAGCTTGAGTGCAAGAAATCCTATGATGAGATTTTTTTTTAAAAAAAAGGTCATTTTCTTAGAAGCTTGAGCCATAGACCTTACACAAAATGGTTTATGGCCAAGTCCAGCTATATGCATTCTGGGTCACTTGTATCCTCGTATTCAAAATTAATTAAGTTACTAGCCAAAAAGAAGCAACTCAGATAAGAATATGACAAGCTTGTGTTGCTAAAATAGTTTCAAGTTTCATAAGAGCAAAATAAGGCAAAATAGACAAACAAAGAACTCCCTCACTTGAGATGATATCTGTATCATAAGCTTCAGAAAGCGCGGAACAAATGACCAGGTCAACAAGGATGCACAAGCAAGATATACAGACAAAGTCACCAGCCTGAAATCAATATCAAACTGGTCATAAACCATTGCCGGATATCTCGCAAACTGCTTTAAGAAACATCAGAGACACGTACTTCAAAGTACTTACAGTTTCCCCATAGAGAACATTCCATGCAAAATGCCACTATTACCTCCCAGAACTGGAAGCAAGGCAAATAACAAACCAACAGCACAATCCTGATGAAACAGAGGAATGGAAATTAAAGCAAAAATAACAACAAATAAAATCAGCAAAGCAATCAGACATACCAGTTAAACACGAAAAAACTGCATTTTTCGATTCTTTTTTAAAGAATAAGCTAGTCTAAAGGAGTACAGAGAATGGGGTGGGTGAGAATCAAACCTCATTCTAAGACAAGGAACAGAGACCCATAGCCACTGGCTATATAAGATTCTATAACACAATTGGTTCCTTGGTTTATCATGTGCATATTGACATATATGAAATGAATAATTAAGTTGTAACAATTACCTGAAAAATAAGCGTCCCAATTGTAACTTGACCATGAAGGAGATTATTACTGTTTCGCTCGACCAAAAATTTCACCACCTGTTAAATTCATGTGGTCAAAATAGAATCCCTGGTGGACTTGTTGCAATTATTCAATAAAGAGGAAATTCTTGATACATCACGTTCAGATATCTACCACTGCAGTTGATGACATTGAAAGAAAGCAACCAACGAAAATTCCCTCTGACAACTTCGCCCCACACAACTGCAGCATAGACAATACCACAAATAAAGTAATAATAAAGACCCTTCGTTCAAACTTTCTAAGACAGAAGCAACATTTTTCAGTAAGTCTTGAGCAATACCATTGCAGTACTTCCACACAAGAACATAAGTATTACAATTTGAAGAAGTCCACCAAAAACAGCAACAGGACCTACAACTTTTAGCTGCATCAAGAAGTTAAGGGAAGCTCCTTTAGACATATAAAAACATAGAAATAAATGAACATAAGATAATTTCTCAAGAAATAGCTTTAGGTAGTTGGTCAACAGAAGTACCTTTGTCAAAGAAAACTCTAGTCCCAAAGCAAACAGCAGAAAAACAACACCAAATTGAGCAAAAGTCTCAACCTGTAATGCAAAAGAAGATGACCTGAGCTACAAATAACTCTTACTAGTTCAATTTAATTGCATGCATAGTGAACAGCAATAAGAGTAACTACTCTGTCGATAATCAACCTTTTGAAAGCAGACAATTAGAAGGCATATTAAGAAACATATATGAACTTTGATATTGGGAAGGAATATTATGCGGAAAAGGAGTAAGCAAAACATATAGATTGCATAAAAGTCGTGAAAAGAAGAAAAATAACAAAGTCAAAATCCTTTCACTATCAATATATTAGCCACTTCAATGCATAAGTTAGCAACTTACTGGCCTCACTGAACAACTATAAAACTTTTTGTCTGTTACCACTTTCTCAAAATTCAGTACTCAGCAATAGATATGAATTGCCAAGACCTTTGAGAAGCCTAATGCATGTCACTGGTACATACATGTCCATCACTCACCAACACTTACAAAATCACCACATAATCCTATCTTGGAATTACCATCCAGTTGAGAAAATTATAGAAAAATGAACCAAAGTAGCCAATTATCTCAGCTTCAACAATCAATTGAAAAATCCGCTGCCCCAGACATCAATTATGCCTTCCATAAAAATCTATATTGAACGCAAAAGCAGGAATAATTCGACTAGAGAAAGCTTTCTTCATCAAAATGCATTCTAGATGGAATATTTAGCTAAAATATACCTGCACCATTTCACTGATAAATTGAAGACCGCCAGGTCCAATAAGTGAACCTGCAAGAAGATAGCCCACGATAACCTATCACAAGTAAACATTAGACAACTGTCATGTCAATATCTTATCTACTTAACAAAGTACCCAAACATGTAGAGAAACAACCAGGACAATTCATTAAAGGAATGAGAACTTGTTATCTTGAAGTACAAACCGGCTGTCCCAGACAGGAAAATATGATTCCACCAATGGCAGCAGAGACTACAACCACCACCAAATCAGATATCAGCCTGCAGACAGACACATAGTTCAGTCTCTAGGATTATATAGAAAATAACTAAAACTATAAAAACTACAACAGAAAATTTAATAACAATTATCATGCAAATTCAATCAATTGCATCTGTTGTCAATGAATCACAACAATTATGCAGATATAGAAGTAACTGACCTTAGATCTACTTGAAGAACTGGATATTTGGATTTCTTATTTGACATCACATAACGATTGTGCTGCCATGAATGAAACAGGTAACCAATTACCCAATGTACTAGCATCTTGCTAAAACATCTGCATAATTATCAATTAGTAAGCAGTAAGCTTACATCATTGTCTATCAAGGTTGTGTCATCAGAACCATCATTTTCAAGGTTGAGCATATCCTGAATTTTAGAAGATATGGTAGCACTGCCACAAAAAAAAAAAAAGATAAATAAATAAAAATAAAAGTACGAGAAGAAAAGCAAAGGTAAGTCAATTTCAGGCTACAACAATGGAGTATCCACAATGGCAGAAAGCAGTTTATATCATACAATGCGTAGATAGGCATCTTCTTACTTAGCTTCCTGAGTATCATTCTTCTTTGCTTTCTCGTGAGTAATTTTAACCACAGTCTCCAATACTGCCTGTAAGAATGCTAAGTACCAATCATAAGAGGAAAAAAATACCAAAATATCTAGAATGATAAGTGACACAAACCATTAAAATTAATGTAAAATAAGTCTTTTCAAACGTGAATTAATCACTATTGAATTTATTTATAAAAGAAAAAGCCATGTTCACTGAACATATACAGACCATTTGCCTGCAGAAACATAACCATAGAGTTTAACACTTGAACAAAGTCAATCAAAATGTCAGCTATTCAATAATATACCAACTTTTACAAGTAAGGTTCAGATATGGAGCATCAGATGTGATCCTATTGATGTATAAACAATTGAAGTATAAAACTATAAGCATCCTTCATTGTGCAGCTTTCACAAGATTGCGAAATAGGAGTTATGAATGCATATGACGTCAATAAGATACAGTAAAACTGCCTTAGGTCCTTGAAAAGCTCGTAAGGAAAGGCAAAACCTACTTGCTCATCTGCTACGCTGCTGTTGAAGCTGCTTGCACCGGAACCTAGAGAAAAAACAATAAATATCAGATCTCAATTATGTGATGGAAATTGAACCACAAACAATCTAATGCAGCATTAGAATGTAAGACAAGAAGAATCATCTGTAAGCTTAATACAGGTACTCTTAAGCTTGATACAAATGTTTGGAGGAATGGTCACACGCAGCTTGAACCAAAATCTAAACCATATTTAGACCAGTCCCCTTGGAAAAATATCCACACAGAAATACATGCCAGTCAAATATGGTGATATCATTCATTTATTCCAAAATTATCTCTTAAAGTTTGATTACTCTTTGGAAGCATCAATTTCTTGTAATTGCACGAATAACAGGCGTTTCCAGATACCGCTTGGCCATAGTCGCCACACGTCAACAGCAAGTTAGCACTTTGCAGCATTGTAAAACAATTGACTTTCAATTTGTATAGACACCATCGCCACAAGAAACTTAAAGTTTCAAGCTAAAACAAAAGCAAAGAAGGCAACAAGTATAACGAAAAACCAAGTAAAAAGAATTCCGACGTAATGCCAAAATTCACAGTTTTGTGCACTTAAATTCAACAAGTGGAAAGCAAACCCAATATTCTAAGATTCAAAAAAGAGAGAGGGGAGAAGAAAACCTTCAGGCTGGTCGTTGTCAGAAGAGAACTCCCTCTCAAGAACACGATCAAACATCTGGGCAATGCTTCCATCGCCGCTCTCCGGCGCAGACGAATTTACTAAACTGCCATAAAATCTTTGCCTGATTTCTTGCTCCGATCTCGCCGACAACGAGATTCTTGCACAAAAAGCAATTAACATAAGAAACCAAATCGACGCCAATCCACCATAAACCCTCCCCATTGCACAGGAATGAAAAATTTTCCTTGGAAAACAAATGAGATTATTATTATATCCAAAGAAAATTGTAAACTCTAATCAAGTGAACGTTCCAGAAGTTGTGTCCGAGGGTTTCGTAAATGGAAGGCAAAGGCCAGGGAGGGTGGAAAAGTTGGGGGTGGCAAATCAATTGGTTAGGTACTTAGGTTGGTTAATATTTCAGTGCGGGCGGGATGCTGAATTGAGTCGTTGCTTTAATTAATTAAATATTAAATACTCTAAAATGTGAATTGATTATGAATTCTTTTCATTGCGTAGGTCCACCAATCGCTTTCAACAAGCCACGTCAACATCGAAGAATGCTCCCACCGCAAGACGGCGCGTGGGACAGCACAGTAGTACGTAGTATTTGTGCGAGGTAATGAGCCCAGAAAGCCGGTGCCGGAGTTGCTGGTTTGGGAAGGTAACAGACTCCCGCCGTTGGGGGAGGTTTGTGATCCAGTTGATATTTCTGGATTTTCCGGTCCCCTTTAGCCGCGGAGGTTTGTCGGGCAGGTCAGGAGACATTTGGATGTTAAATACCCCGCTAGGAAGGCCCAATTCACGTGACCCATTCTTCTTGGAGGAAAAATACTACACGATTCAATCTGTTCAAGAGTTGGGTTTGGGCAGCTGAGACCCGCAACGGCGGCGAGGCATCTGGAGACACGCGTCAGACACCCAATGTTCGATGTTGTAGTAAACTAGTTTACATTGGAGGCATGAAGGTCGTGTCCCAAAATTTAACTTAATTACTGGGTACAGCAGTCAAGTGATTTTTTTTAATTGATATAATTTTGGTATATAAATAGAATTTAAAAATCAAGAGAAAATTCTGAAATAGTCGAATGGTGACAGGTGCCGAACCTGTAATCGAGAAAAATACAGATTTTGTATATCAGACGGTGAGTAGTGGTCGAAGTCCACAGGGACTGGGGATAATTCGTTTTCTGTCTAAGTAGTCCAAAAGTATGGGGGTTTGGATAAATTACTAACTAAAAAATTACTGCAGGAAAATAATTGATTAGAGAAATAATTAGGAAAACTGCTAGCCAAGTACACTTCAGAAATGGTTCATGCACTGATCATTGATGCAGAAATAATGTCCAACATTTAGTAATAGATTAGTTAGAGTTGTCATGCACGCGATAAACAATCCAACCCTTCCTTAATTTCTCGATAAATAACTAAGGTACGACCGTTAGCCTAGTTTCTTCTTAACCCCAAAAAATAACCCTAGGTTACGACCGAGGGATTTTAATTTCAGATTGCATTAATAATTAGAAAGGCCCAATTCTAACCAACAAACACGCTACGAGGGTTTGTTTAAACTAGATCATATGCTCCCCTGACACAAACCCAATTACGCCAGTTGCTACTGAGGTAGAAATAACGAACAATTACAGATTCAATTATCCCTATTTAGCAAAAATAGCCTATATGAATAATTAATTATTGCGCACTAATCAATCATACACAAGGCCATAGCAATTAAAATCAAGGAACATATAAATACCAATAAATGAAGAAAATAATTAAAACAGATTCGATCTCACAGTAATTGTCGAACCAAATCGTCAGTTGTCCCCTTGACTAGAAAAGCTTAACCACGCCTCATGAGAAAATCTCCCCGTTGGGGAATATTGTCGAACACCTGGCGTGTGTCAGAGGCCAGTCCAAAGAAAGAAAAACTATAACTCAACTAAAAAACTAAAACTAAAGCCCTAGATCTCTTTTGCTTCTGTACGTTGTCCCCATTTAAAGCAACAAAAGAAAGATGACTAAAAGCTATCTAGGTGGTCCCCACACATGTGGACAAAGCCTCCCAAGTACTTCTTGTTCCAAGTCTCTCTACGTTGCTTTCTTTGAAACCCAAATGACCAAATGCCTTTCACTAGCTTGTGGTCCCCCACCAATTCAAGGGCCCAAGGATTGAAGCCCTTAGAAGTCTCCATATTTTTCACAAAGTCCCTCCTTTTTGGTAGTTTTCTGCTTCATTCCTGAAATTGATTCCAAATACCAAATATGAGTAAATATCAGCAATTAACACAATATTTGTCAGGGATAGAAGGGAAAATTAATAATAAAAATACTAACAAATTATACCCTATCAAATGGATGATTTTTTTTTTTTGTTCATACGATATTTGAAGCAAAACCCAAAAAATATATCACAATACAACATTCTCATTCACAGGTTTGCTAGCTGAGTGTAGTTGAAATCGAGTAGTGCACAACTCGACCTTGTTGACTTCTTCGAAAATAAGTTTAATCTTGAATTTGAATTTATTTTACCTTACTCGAATCCAACCAAATCGAGATCAATCAATTTTTCAAACTCTAATTTTTAGTAAATTTCATAATCTTGTAATAAAAATTTTAAAATTATATTATAAACATACTACTTGATAATGCTTGATAAATACTCGAGTTTTTTTTTATTCGAACTCGACTCAATTATCTTTATGGAGTAACTTGAACTCAGCTTAAATTCGATCATTTGATCAAGCTATCTATGAATTCGAGTCAAATAGTTTGGTTAATTTACACTCCCATTCATCCCCACAAGCCCTAAAGAGGAAAATGACAAATGGTGTATGAAACTTCTCAATCAAAAAGAAAGATTTGAGCCAATGCACTTGCGCTTAGCAGTGTCATTAGTTATGGTCCCCAATGAAGATCATTGCACGAGTTTATATAACATTTTGTTGACAAAAAAAAATACAAAATTAAATTCAAATATTTTAAGCTCAAGTTGCGGTCACAATGCCAGTGTTGGATACTTCAAAATTTCCAAATTGCCTATTTATTTATATTATAAATATGTTGTATTATCATCTTTTAATCATAATTTTTTATCTTTCATACATTGCATCACATATGTTATATTAGTAACATTATTTCAAAAATTACTCTGTCCAAATTACTTATGACACACATCATTGTCAGGATTTTTTCGCGATGGAACAACACAAAGGTGCGGAAAAGTCCCTGCAACTAAACAGTTTAAATGATGACAGAAAATTTCTCCATGATCGATTGCCTAAAGGTAAAGGAAATTATATTATTGTTTTTTTTTCCCTGGAAAAATTAGGAAACAACTAATAAAGTAGGCACTTTGTCTAGGACTATAATCCCCGTTAGAAAAACCTGTATACGGCCAATCATCATGGAGAATTTTCTTTGTCATCTTTTCGTTTGTTGCAGACTTGCGTGATGGGACTACGGTGTTGTGCCTGTTCTACATCCTTATCCATTCGAATGGCCCGGAAGATTTTTCGCGAGGGAATGGAATCAAATATATTTATTTATCTCATTATTATAATTTTTAATATATATTTTTTATTTTTAAATTATTTTTTTATCTCATATATATAACATCACAAAAAATATTACAGTAAAAATATCTCAAAAAACTTCAATTCAAACAAACCCTTAAATCAAACCACCGACAAGGACAACGATGAGAAGGGGCGCGTGGCCGCCACAGGTTCATCCCCATCCCTCAATCTTCCCTCACAACTCATTTTACGTGGACAGCCGCCCACCAACAGCCTCAGGTCTCAACACAATCAAAGCTTTTACTTAGCGATTCTTCCTCAAGTTTCAGAACTCCACAAGGACCACAAAAAAAAAAAAAGAAAGAAAGAAAGAAGAAAAACTCTGGCGTATCTATGGCGTCCATGGCTAGTGCAAGGGTAGCTCCTGCTGGATTCTCATACGGCAGGCCTCCATTTTCTGCTTCAGAGAAGCCGAGGAGAACGGTGGTGGTGAGGGCTGAAGCCGTAAACCCGGGTATCAGGAAGACCGAAGACAAAGTGGTGGACTCTGTTGTTATCACCGAGCTGAATAAGCCTCTCACTGCTTACTGCAGGTTTTTCATTTACTATCTCTTGAGTACTTAAATCACTTCCAACTTTTCTGATTACCTTGTTGGATCATGGATGGGAAACATGTTTTCTTTTTCCGTTTTTTGGGAATTAATCTGTCTGGAAGCCTTGTAGATTAATTCTTTGCTCAAAGTAAAATATGAACTTAACAGGCCTTTGTATTCAGACACTACCCTCTAGGTATTAAGCCTAAAATATTTATAGAAGTCAATTTCATCGTGAATGCCTAACATTTAATTATGTTTAGTGCGAATTCAGGCCATAGCCAGGGGTTTTTGATGACACAGTAAACATTCTTTTGAGCGGTGACGGATTGGTTGACTTGTTGGAGCAGGTGTTGGCGGTCTGGGACTTTCCCTTTATGCGATGGAAGCCATGTGAAGCACAATAAGGCTACCGGAGACAATGTTGGGCCTCTGCTAGTGAAGAAGCAGTGAATGGTAATGATATAGCACTATACATTCTCGAATATTCCAAACTTGGTGCAGCACAGTATATCGTGTTCTGTTGGGGAAATCTTTGTATGCTCTTAATGTAATATGATCTTTATCTGGAGTTGTAATAATTCCTGTAGTGGAAATTCCTTCTGATTTTAACTAGTTCGATCAGAACTTGCTTTGTTCAAGACCTATGTAGTTTTAACGAGTATCTATTCTCCATCCATGATCAATCTTTACTTTTTCTATTTATGGGGTTGGTTGAAAGTGAGCTTATGCCCTGCTCTGGTCTTTTGAGTTAATTGCTTATTGGATACCAAACTGATAGAAACTTTCATGTCTCCGAAAGCTGGTGCGGAAAGGGTATAATTTTAGAAGTCCTAGACATCCGAAGCAAGTACATATTAGGAGATCAACACTGGGGACAGGATGAATGTTGTGAGCTGCACAGCATTCCTGTGCTGATTGCATCGCCGCATAATGCTTCAATTCCATTTATCTCACTGTTGTTTTTGGCATACAGCGAGTGTTGTTTCTTATTCCATCTGACGATTGCATATTGCTACAAGGAAAAGACTAGTGCAATATATATATATATATATATATTTTGGTAACCCAGAACATGTTCGACCTGAGTACTTTGAATCCGAGTCGGCACACCAAATAGGAGGGCAACGCTGCGACCAACACAACGTTTATCCGGGCGAATCACCGGATGTCCCAGGAGACAGTTTCAATTCCGAGACCTTTGTGTTCCAAAGGATCGTGATCATCACTGAACCAACCACGTGGAGGCTACTTTTACCGTTCTTGTTTGTTCTGGATGTAGCTCCCGTTTCACCCCTCGAGGATGACAAAACAGCATCTAAACCAGCAATTGGTTCTTTGTGGAATCCAATATTTCTTCGTTTTATTTGAATTGAAAATTGACGAGGACAGGGTGGGCTGGACTGGCATAAAATGAATTAATTTGGCTGGCCAAGTGTATCTCTTTACAGACGGTAGTAGATCCAGAGTTGAACTGAAAAGTCCCAAGAAGACATCGGAGATAATTTGATGCTATCTCGTTTTGCGCAATGGACGGATACAGGCGACAAGCAGAGTCCTACTTGAATATACGTCCGATGAAAATTTCAAAGGAAGAAAAGTAACAGATGCTGAGACAGAGATGATCGAGTTTAAGCAACACGATGATTCCTCTTATTTTGAGTTTTTTTTCCCTTTTCCTGCCCAATTTGTTCTGTGAAGGAGACAACAAATATTGACGGAAAAGAAAATTAACAAGGAGAAACAGAGACCCGCAGCCCACGAGTGGGTGGGATGTGCTGATTCATGGGAAACGCAGGGGTGGCTTGATCGAAAGATTAATATAATGAGAAGTCTTGGAATTGTTACAACTTAGAAGCATTTTATTATCTCAGCCAAAACTAAGCAAAAGAACTCATCTTTTGTTGCCAATTTAATTTCAAAAGGCTGCTTAAACGGGGGATAGGAAAGTAATTTAAACAAAATATTTAAAATGTAATTAAATTCCATCATTTCCCTACTAAAAACAATAGCAGTAATAAGCTGTATTGGTCTAAGATGTATAAATTTTGTTCATGACTTGAATTGTGAAATTATACACTACTACAGTACTACTATTTTGTTACTCCCATATGTGAAGTCGTGATTAGAAAAGAGTAATTCCAGAGATTGAAAATTTTTGTGAATATCGGCTTTGGGCCCGCTCAGATGGCCCATGTCCAGTTCTGTGGACGGCCCTTGTGTAGATGTCCCATGACATTGATACCACAACTGAAGGGATGCAATGCATGTTCCAAAGTTTCGCATCGCAAGACTTCCGGCCGGCACATCTTGTTGCTGCTCCTGTCCCGTGACCTGTCCTCAGTCCTTAATCGTGCCGGGACCTCAAAATCAGAAGGATATATGATTGATTCTTCGTCCTTAATCGTCCCGGGACTACACCCCATTAATGATTAAACAGCAGCTGTTCCATCCATGCATATTCCTTTCACTTCACGCATTAACGTGGCAATTTTGCAACACATGGCAATAATGCATGTCGCTTTCGTTTTTCTCTGTCTTTTTTCTCCTTTTCCCCGCTAGCTCATAGAGTGAGAATAATTGAATTCTGAATACGAAACTTGACAGAAAATGCAACTCTGTTCTGTATTCTCTATTGAACAACCTGTCTTTTTTTTCTTCCCCTTAACTTTCCTTTAAACAACAACAGCACATTGCAAAGAAGTTGTAGGTGTGAATGGTTTCTACTGTTTTAGAAATAGCCAAAGCTTTATCTTGCAAGCTTTCGGCTTTGGGAAATATAACGGAAAATTATGTACTGCTACTGCTCTTAGTCTTGCTTGACTTATATTTAGTGTTTTACACTGCAGTGAGTAGACGAGAGTTGATTTCGCATTCCACTGTTCTCAGTTCTCACTTGTCTGCTCAACCCCAGCCTTGAGCCTTCGTCGCTTTACAAAACTGAAGTCCCGTCTCTTCTCTCCTCTATCTAATTCTCCCACCTTTCTTTTTTCCTATCAACCGCCACCACCAGATTTCCCGGCGAAAGTTCGCCGTTACCACGCTTTTTTTTTCCTGCTTTCTAGGTATCGGAATACGCTTCTCCTCCTTGTTCTCATGCTTCCTATATCTATGACAACCCCTCCTTCTAAACCTCCTTCAAAACCCAAAAACCCCGAATTATCATCAAACCGAAAGAACTACTCCAACTTATTTCAGCCTTACCTCTCATTTCACCATCCTGGTACATGCCTCCTCCTCGCCATTCTCCTCCTCCACATATTCCTCCTCCTCTCCGCTCGCTCTCTCCCTTTCTTCCCCACTTCCCACCCCTCAAAAATCCTCTTCCCTCCTTCCACTACCGTCACACCTGGTCACTCCGCCACCCTTGATGTTGATGGCTCTAACCAAACGGCCCTGAACTTGAACGTCCTCTGCCCATATGGTAAAGTCTACGTTTATGACCTCCCATCATTTTTTAACCATGAATTGCTAAAAAATTGCCATGAGCTGAGCCCCTGGAACTCAGGCTGCGACTTGTTTTCGAATCACGGCTTCGGAAAAGTCGCAAATGGGATTTCAAAACTTGTCCCCGAAAATCTCAGGCATGCATGGCACTGGACTGACCAATTTGCTTTGGAGATGCTTCACCACAACCGAATGATGAATTATCGTTGCAGAAGTTTGGAGCCCGAATCTGCTACTGCGTTCTACATACCTTTTTACGCGGGACTAGCAGTGGGAAAGTACCTATGGTATAATCATACATTCGAGGACCGCGATCGGTACTGCGAGATGATGCTGGATTGGGTGAATAATCAGCCTTACTGGAACAGATCCCACGGCTGGGATCATTTTATTACAATGGGCCGGATCACATGGGATTTCCGCCGAATCGAAGGCCGCGTCTGGGGATCCAGCTGTATTTACATGCCTGGAATGAGAAACATCACGCGCTTGTTGATAGAGCGCAACCCGTGGGACTATTTCGATGTCGGTGTGCCATATCCCACCGGATTCCACCCCAGCACAGCCTCTGACGTCACGGGCTGGCAGGATTTTGTACGCCAGCATCAGCGGAAGACTCTATACTGCTTCGCGGGAGGCACACGCGGGTTTTACAGGAACGACTTTAGAGGACTGTTACTGAGTCAGTGCTACAACAACTCGGACGCTTGCCGAGTCGTGGATTGCACCGGCTCCAAGTGCTCTAACGGGACTTCAGCAATTCTCGAATCGTTTCTGGACTCGGACTTTTGTTTACAGCCGAGGGGTGACAGTTTCACTCGTCGGTCCATTTTTGATTGCATGGTGGCCGGTTCAATCCCGGTTTTCTTCTGGAGGAGAACGGCTTACATGCAGTACGCTTGGTTTTTACCCAGTCAACCGGACAGTTACTCGGTGTTCATACACAGGGGAGAGGTGCAGAATGGAACCACGTCAATTAGAGCGGTCCTTGAGAGCATAAGCAAAGAGAAGGTAAAAATGATGAGAGAAAAAGTAATCGAATATCTACCAAGAATTGTGTATGCAAAACCAAACGAGGGGTTGGAAGGCATTAAAGATGCATTTGATATAGCCGTTGAGGGGGTTTTGAGGAGGGTTAAACAAAAAGAGGGTGTTTACAAGTGATAATTCCATCAATACTTTTCTTATCTTAAAAATATATAGAATGGAGGGGGGGTTACAAATGTACTCAAGGGGATAACCTGAATTTCTCATTACGCGGGTATTATTTTAGATTAAAAGGAGCATGAAATATTAGGTTTAATTTCTTCTGTAATATATATATGTATACTTTTTGGGTCTCAAAATACATTTGTGTTACATATGTATACGCTCCATTTCTCTGGCAATTAGAAGAATGTTGAACATGTATACATGTGCATTGCAATAATATAAGGCCTTTTTTTTTTTGGTTTTTGTTGGGGGCGAGGGGTGTCAATAGGGTTTCCATTGTATTGTATTATTGGCTCGGAGATGATGCGCATTTCAGCCAGCCATTAGGTTGGCGAAAGATGATCATCCTTTGTTGTGGGGGCAGAAGCCAGAAAGTTGGCCAAATTCTTGAGGGATGGTGACGCGAGATAAATAGTAGTATGAATATGTCTTATATATATGGTGCAATCACGTTTGTCTGCATGCTTCTGAATTTCGTAAATCGCAAACAATTGTTTTTATGAGCAAAGAAGAACTAACTCTGTATTTAGCCATCTAAAGAGGTAAAGACCAGAAAATAGCTGTGATTGTGTATGTAGATTGGGCGTATTATGTTCACATACGAGGAAGTAAATTAAGAAGGTTGACAACGATGGAAGATCCGGAAGTTAGATCTTTTTGACTGCCGTCCTAATTCAACCGCTTGTTTAGAATAAAGGATTAAGCATCTGTTCACTTGTTTAGAATGTTTACTTTCATTGAGGAGGTCTGCCAAGTTTCCATTCCGCAGATTTGGATGGATGGCCATGAATGATATCCAAAAAATCGAAACGCTGCGCATCTACATCTCATCTCCATTTCACATATGCTTTTTACACCTTGTCACAAATTCACTGACTGTAGTAATTCATAAGTTGTTACTAATGTTGTACATTGCTTGAAAGAATTTGGCCGACAATTATTCTAATCTAGCTAGTTTGGTGAGGCCCTCTTGATGTTTGTGTAACTAGCAGAAAAAAAATTATACATATTAGTATTTCTATCAAAACTAACTTTTTTAAAAAAAAAAATTGATTGTGAATACGTAGAAAATCTAATGAGCTAAATTTGTGTGGATAAATGATTATTCAATGAATTACTCACAATCATGATTGGTTACTCATATAATTTAAGATATTTTGTACAATTTAAAAATAAAAAAAAACAAGGAGAGAAAAGTGGATATATATTGGAGGAAAATTAATAGTTTTATGTAAGTTATTTCAAATTAGTTTAAGGGGTACGTTTGGTTCTCCATAGAATTGGAGTATAGAATTG
Organism: Coffea eugenioides; assembly: GCF_003713205.1. NCBI lineage: Eukaryota > Viridiplantae > Streptophyta > Magnoliopsida > Gentianales > Rubiaceae > Coffea > Coffea eugenioides. The sequence continues at coordinate 3,335,643 of NC_040036.1, read as the reverse complement.
GAATTGAAACCTCAATTTCAATTCTTGTGTTTGGGTATTATTTTTCCTATAGAATTAGAATTGAATTGCAATTCTAAATCCATCGAATTCCGTAGTTCCAATTCTTTGGCTGGACCAAAGAATTCCAATTCCAATTCCACGCTTGAACTCTTAAATCGAGTCAATACGCGGGTCTTTTACGGGTAAAATCTAAAAAATGGGTCAACTATAAAATTGATGGAAAAAACTCAAACGTCTCTCTTCTCTTCCCATTATCGATCGCCATATCTAATGCTCTGTTGGAGCATTCCTGCCGCCGCCTCCTCCACTTGGGCTGGCCACTGCATAACACAGGTTGAAATTATGGGGTTTTAATTAGTATCTGTCAGCCTTCCCCTTCCCTTCCAGTGAATGAGTTGAGAATTGATTCGATGAGTGAAGAATGAAATTTCATTACCAATTTGGCAAAATTCATTGATCAATTCCATCTTAGCGTCCAAGGACAAACAAAAGTGCCCAACTTCTTCGTTATTTCCTTGAAGCTGATACTTGTTCAGGAGAGAACGAGGAATAGTCTCTATTATTAGCAGTCTCTCCCTAGCATCAGGCGAGAACGACATGGCTTTGTAATTTACTCCCTACTATTCCAGATTTTTCAGATAGAATTAGAGTATATAAAGGTAACTTCATAATTTTATTTTTTTCTATTAAACATTATTTTTTTAAGGTATTTTTTTGATAATTTGTGGTATTGATTGATTCTATGCGATTATTATTATTATTTTAAGCTTGTAATTTACGATGTTATGAGAACAAAAGAACAAGTTGGTATTTGGTTTCCATTTTCTTGTTTGTTTGAGTTTTAGTTAATTAGTCAAAATTTGTCTTGGAACCCATTCGGGATAATGCCTGACTCATAGGATTTGAGAGTACTTATTAGGAACTTGGACATTTTTTTATTGATTCTGAGGCTTTTGGAAAAATCAACTTTGATTAGAAGTAAACAACTTTCATGAAACTTGAGAAGAAAAAAGTTGATGGAAATTGTCCTGCCCCTGATCGTGGTGAATTCTGAGCTCTCTGTATTTTGGTTTCTTCTTGTCGATAGTACATTGAGGAGGATAGGAGTTGAAGATAGGCATAGACTAACTTTTGTATTCCATTGTTGCTCTGATTGTCCACTGTCACTTGATTGATTATTTTCCCTTGAACTTTGATGAAAATTGGAGAGCTCATACTGTAAAAGTTGAAAGGATTAATCATGATATGAAAAGGGAACCTTTTTGTTAGTGTTTTCTTGTTGAATTTTTGGTGTTGTTTTGTCTTTAGACAAGTAAATTGTTGAATGAAATTCTGGTTGATCTGTATTTGAATGGAATTTTGTGATCCCTTTTGTTTCTTCTGGTGGATGGTGTGTAATATGAAGAACATACCTAGATATTGATGAATAAAAGGTTGATCCTGGCAAAATTTTAAGTGAACAGCCTCTGCAACAACTAATTTTCTCATCAGAGAATTCATCGTCTTTGAGTTTGCTCAATATCAAGGGATGCTCATAACTGAAATGTTGGATCTGCTCCATTAATTCTCTCTTGTGTGTGTGTTGTGTGAGATAGAGGAGAGAAAATGAGGGAGTGTTGAATTTAGTTCTCTGAGCCTTAGAGCTTAATTATCAACTTTCCTGGCCAATGGCTGCTGAAATGTATATTAAGAAAAAAAGGTGAACAATGCTTTACTTAAAGATCAACATAGCTTAAACCTTTTAGACTGCATATTCTTTGCTCTTAGTAGTAGCTAACAAATTGGAACTCACTTTCTTACCGAGGAAGTAGTCTTCATATTCACAAAAGTTTTAACACATCCTAATAAAGCATAAACAGTTTGCGTGAAAAAAAATGAAGGTTCGTTTCAGTAACACTATCTTCCTGCAGTCATAAGAAAATGAAAAATCAATTTTGCTTTTATCGTATATGATAGAATTCATCTCTTTAAAACTTGTATTATATTAACAAAATCTATTTCACCAATACGCATAAATTTGTTGGCTGTTGGCTGTTATGATCAAGTATATAACGTCTCCAGTTCACACTCCAAGGCTGTTGGCTGTTATGACCAAGTGTCAGATTAAAAAATCTTCTTAAAACCAGTTCTATTCTTCTTAACTTAGTATCTAGAATCATAGAAGGAATCACAAATTTACTTTGACAGAGCGAATTTTTAGTTCTATACTGCAGTGGCTGTTGAAAAACTTGTTGTCAGGGCCTGAAAAATATTTTATGTATCAGCTCAAGGCTGCTAAATTCTCGTCAATGGACATGGAATGTGATGAATGTTTGTTTTGGACTATTTAATGTTGTCATAAATTCTCTCACACACTCTCTCTTAGCGTATATTTAAATGTGTTTGATTGTTCCTAATATGTTACAGGAAGGCTTGTTTAACCTTGCCCTGCATTTAAGTGAAGTCGGTGCATTCTTCTTGATATCAAAGTTGTGGGCTGATATGAAGTTGGGCATGCTTAAAGGCTGAAGATCGTCACTTCAGTCTTCCTTGTATCTGTGGTTTTATAAAGGTATTTATTTTCAAGCACTTAGAATGCTGTGAATAGGTTTTTGATGTGAAAATTATAGCTCTATCTCTGGCTTTCATGTTTCAACTATTGAGCCTGGTAATAACGGTTCAATTTTGACACTAATTAGAACAGTTGACTTATGTCTGAGCTTTCATCTTCAGATATGTCGAGCAATATATCAAGTAGATCCTTCATTTGTTGACTTGCATCATTGTTATGCCGACGCTTCGTCCTTGTCTCTTGATGTTCCTCTATGATCTTCTCAATCATTACATCAAACCTCTCAGCAATATACCTATGTTGTATCTGCTGCTTCATTGAAGTACTTTCTCTTGACCTCTGATCTGCAGAGTTATGCTTGAACATATACAATTCGTGGCTATCAACAATCCTTACGGCTCAATGCGCAGCTACCTAAGTGAAGAATTGATATGAACAAACAAAGGGGTATTTGGAGATATGTGTTTTGGCTGGAATTTTTTTTGTTTTTAAGTTTCTATTTATTTACTGAAGAACATAAAACAGAGACAGAAACAAGACGAGGCGGTTGGAGTAGGGGTGGAAACGGGAGAAGCAGAAATTGGTTTATACAGTTGGCCTCTTGAGTTAGGATTTATTTGTAACTGATAGTTTTTAGCTTTTTGGTTTATGCAGTTGAAGCATTTGATCAAGTGTTTTTGTTGCACATATGTAGGATTTATTTGTAACTGATTGTTTTCTTACCTTTTTTTTCATGAAATATTGCTTCTTGATTTTGTAGTTATTGTCACATGAGTGAAAAATTGCTTCAACTTTTCCTCTCTCATATTTTATCATGCCATTGGTACTTAATATAGGAGTTTGAGTTTTAGTTGTGCATAGCTATTATGATTGATGAAATCTTTTTTGAATTTTGCATAAGTATTAGAAATAAGAAAGAATTTTGCTTTATTATAATATATCAAAACACAGTTGAAAATACCACGGCTGAGATGGGGAAATATTTCTTCACAAAAAGGGATAATGGATCAAAACATGCTAAAGGAAATGCTCACCAAAGAAATTGATATGAGAGTGAGAAAAAATAAATTATTAAAGGTACAAATTGGTTTTTCCTTTAAATTTTTAGTAAAAAATAGCTAAATGTAAGAAAAAAAGAAATTATTATATAAAAAAGAAAAAAAGAAAAATTTTATGTAAGCAAATGTTTGGTGAAAACAATTCTAATTCCTAATGAATTCTTCTCTCATGCAAACAAAGAATTTGGAATTCCAAATAAATTCCATATCAATTCTATGCATTTTCCAAACAAAAGAATTGCAATGATTTGGAATTCCAATTCTATAGAATTTCAATTCTAATTCAATTCCAATTCTGTAAAACCAAACGCACCCTAAGGTAATTTAGGAGTAGAATATAATTATGTAAGACCATGAGGTGCTCTAACGCTTTGTTAATAGTTATTCTAAATTTGGATCCTCCTATCCCATTTGACAATTTGTGAATTGAAACAAAACCTACGAAATTACAGTGAATTGAAACAAAGTCTATAAAATTAATCTTGTCTAAATAATCCTTTAGTAGAAATGCTAATGGAGACGGGTACTTGGGCTACTGGGGAAGGAATAGGGTGGGTGGGGCGAATTTTTCTCTCCCTCAAATGGGGGCAGAGTCCCCAGCCTCATCCCCACCTCGTCCCCCGCATATTATATATATATATATATATATATTCTAAATAATTAATTTCTAATTAAACTATTAAATAGTTATGTATAATGTTAATTAATTAATTTTGTCTCCGATTGGATTACAATCGCCATTATATATTTAGTAGCAAAAAAAGGGATATCATGCATAAAAGAGGTGAATAGGTACACTTGAAGTTCAAGTAAAAAGTTTAGCACAGGTTCTTTGCAGAATGCACATAAAACAAACTCTAATGCTTTACAATCCATGGAAGTTCTACTAAAACAAATTGGGTTTCCCGTTTCCGAAATTCGCTAAAAAAAAAATAGTACGAGGCCATGGGTCTTTCACTGAACATTGTGGTGCCTTTCCTTGTGGACCTCACGGAGGGGAAGGCGATGGGCGGGAGGAACTTAGGGCTGCAAACGAGCCGAGCCGAGTCGAGCTTTGAGCTAATCGAGCCGAGCCTCGACTAAATTTTACCAAGCTCGTGCTCGAGCTCGAGCTCGACGAGCCGGCAAATTTCGAGCTCGAGCTCGACGAGAATTAAGTCGAGCCGAGCTCGAGTTCGAAAAAAAATAAAAAATAATTATTTTATTTTTAAAAAAATAAATAAAATAATATTTTTTTCTTAATAAATAATAAAATATTAAGGATATATACGTAATTTTACTATGAAAATAAAAAATAAAAAAAATATATATATAATATACGTAATTTTATTATTAAATAAAAATAAAAATAAAAATAAAATATATATATACCCAAGCTCGCGAGCCGGCTCGCAAGCTAATGAGCTTAATATTCTGAGCTCGAGCTCGAGCTTGAGTTTGACTCGAGCCGGCTCGAGCTCGACTCGAGCTCGATGCGGCTCGCGAGCGGCTCGATTCGTTTGCAGCCCTAGGAGGAACAAGGGCGAGACACCACAACAGTTTATGGGAGAGGCGGAGGGAGGCAATTTTAAATGCACATGTAGAGTGTAGACTTTCACGTATTAATACCTAGAACGTGAACGACAAGGACGCCTTCGGGCCTTGACCCGGACACTCCTGTGTCGACAAAAAAAAAAAAAAAAAAAAGTGAACGACAAGGACGCCTGGCATGGCAAGTTAATTTTTCTTTTAGACTCAACTCCATAGGTGTGTAGCTTTTACTTCGCATAATTAATCCAGTAGTGCTTTGACAAATCGTTTTCTCGTATTAATTATCGATATGACATATATGATTCTATGAAGTGAACCTAGGCTGTAGTCGAGAAGTCCCAATTCAGATCCTGTTTCATAATTCATTTCAATATTTAAATTTAATGAATTCAGGCCTTAAGACATTCAGATTGTTTGATAACGAAAAATTAAACATCTGAAGTAATTAAATGACACTAAATTTTATAGACAAAACTTGCTTCTAAAATTAAGTGATAAACTATTCACTTATTACTGAATGTGATATGCACTCAAATGTATTAAATTTAATACTTAATAATTCAATAATTTAATAAATTCAAATTTCAATTTTATCAAACGCATCCCTAGAGCATGGGAGTTTCAAGAACTTTGGGAATAAATATGCATGTTTAGCTTTTCAAAAGCCGTAGAAGATGCAATTCTCGTAACAAAATTAAATGCAATAATTTTCCCCTCTTTTTAAAAAGTTTCTATTATTATGTTATAAAAACATGAACAATTCTAACAAATGCTTGCTTTTAGGATTTTGTTAGTAGAATTTGACCAACATAAACATTACCAAACCACCCTATTTTATTTCTTTTTTTTCTTTTTGCCCTATGTGCTTCAAATTGGACCAAATCTGATTATGGCCCAATAAGTAATGATGTGTAGCGCTGTTGCAACGCTTATGACGTCAGGCCAACTTGGGCTTTTTTAATTATGGGGCATCGAAATTCTTACGCAAAGGCCCAAGTACCAGCTGCGGGTATTAAGCTTTGACCCTTTTTAATTTTCTGCTTATTTTCGTTCTTGATCCGGAGAATTACTACAAATACACTGCTGGCAACTAATTAGCGTTGCGATCTAACGGCAATTAAGCAGTAGAATGAAGCTGGAAAAAACAGCCACAATCCAACGGTCCCGATGCCTCACCGCCGCAGCCTATAAATTCTCAAACCCTAGAACGTTTTCTTCCCTCTTTTTTGTGTTTCTGCTCTCCTGCAATTGCAGTTCCAGTGCAATTCACCTTCGATAGCAGGAGAACAAGAAAACACGCACTAACTCACCTACCGATACACAGACTTCCATACTTTAAGCCTTAAGGTAACGTCATGCCTTCATTAGCCGTTGCTGGAAAGTGTTCATCAGAGATTTCCAAAGACAGGAAAAAGAAGAAAGCGAAAAACGCCGAAGCCGAGGCTCAAAAATCCCCTGAATTGGACTCTTCCATGGAGCAAAAATTTAAGAAAGAGAAGAAGTCAAAAAAGACCAAGATCAGTAATTCGGACTCTGATTCCGAAGAACTGAAGAAGCAGAAGAAGAAGGAGAAGAAGCGAAAGGCGGCGGTGATTGACGGTGACAATGTCAATGAAGAGGAGAGGAGTGATACGAGCTCGGAGTTGGGGGAGCCGATGAATTTGATGAAGAAAAAGGCTAAGTTAACGGAGGTAGACGAAGATGATGACGAGAAGAGTGTGAAAGAGGAGCATCCGAATGCTTTAACGAAGTTTAGGATATCGGAGAGGTTGAGAGAGGCATTGAAAGTAAAGGGAATTGAATATTTGTTTCCGATTCAGGCCATGACTTTTGATACCGTTTTGGATGGGTCTGATTTGGTCGGTCGAGCTCGCACTGGTCAGGTATATTCCCTTTGTAATTTTGCAGTATTCCTTTTTGAGTACTAATTATAAATATTTGCACAAGAATCTTGTATGAGCTTGGAGAGAATGTTTCCGAATAGCATGGGTAAAATAAAAGTGGGGTCTTGGACTGTTCCTAGCTTCGTTTTTCTTGAAATTATTCTGGATAAATTTGTTAATTTAGGCTGATGAAATTTTTGTTTTTAAATATAGGGTAAAACGTTGGCCTTTGTGCTGCCTATACTGGAGTCCTTGACAAATGGACCTGCAAAAGCAGCACGAAAGACTGGATACGGGAGGGCACCTAGTGTTCTTGTACTTTTACCCACTAGGGAATTGGCCTGCCAGGTATGATCCTGGGAACTCTCCTTATAAAACCTTTGTGGATTTTGGTCACCTCCACCAAATTCTGTTGCCTTATCTTGTTTCCTCCTCTTTTACTCCCATTTGTTAGGTGTTTACTGACTTTGAACTGTATGGTGGAGCATTGGGTCTGACATCTTGTTGTATATACGGGCAATCCCCTTACAGACAGCAAGAGATTCAACTAAAAAGAGGGGTTGACATAGTAGTAGGCACTACTGGCCGTGTTAAGGTACCATGCTTTATTGCTACATCATCTTTTCTAGGTTTGCGGAAATTTGAGTTGTTCTGACGAGTGATTGTTTGCCTTTGGGAACGCTACAGGATCACATAGAGAGGGAGAATATCAACTTGAGCTCATTGAGGTTCCGTGTTCTTGATGAAGCTGATGAAATGCTGAAGATGGGTTTTGTTGACGATGTTGAGTTTATTCTAGGTATGTAAATTATTTTAATAGTTCTCTTTTAGATGCTTGGAAGTTGTTAAGTTTGCTGGTATTTTGTTTTTTACTACTGTCAATGACACTTTGCTTTTGAACTTCCAAAGGCAAGGTTGAAAGTGCAAGCGAAGTTCAAACACTCCTTTTTAGCGCCACGTTACCTGATTGGGTGAAGCAAGTATGTCCTTTTCTATTGCTCAGTATCACTATCTTCATACTGAGATCAGAGTTTAAAACGGGAAATCATTTTTAGCTTTTTTTCTGGATTAGAGAAGTTCTGCTCTCTGTTGCTAGATGCTGTTTTGCAACCTACCTTTGTACTTCTCCTACACTCCTACAAGGCTGACATTTGATTTGCATGTTCAGATTGCAGCCAAGTTCCTGAAACCTGATAAGAAAACTGTAGACCTAATTGGCAATGAGAAAATGAAGGCTAGTGCAAGTGTCAGGCATATTGTCCTGCCTTGCTCTACTTCAGCAAGAGCCCAACTTATTCCTGACATTATTCATTGCTATAGCAGGTTTTTTCTGGTCAATATTCTTTTGCTAAAAGTTTTGCCTGTTCATGAAGTTAATGAAGTGCATCCTGATGTATTACCATACGATTTTGTTGATTCAGAGGAGGTCAAACTATTATTTTCACTGAGACAAAGGATTCAGCTTCTGAACTTGCTGGCTTATTGCCAGGAGCACGTGCTTTGCATGGTGACATACAGCAGTCCCAGCGAGAGGTAAAGTGTGCGCTTTTGGGAACTAAATGAAATTAAAGGTTTCCAATACTGTTGATTATTTTTTCTGGCCCCCTTATTTCTCAGTCCAGTTCCTGATTATGGGAATACTTCTATATTAAACTGTAATTGGGTGGAGGAAAAGCAGTAAATTAAGGAGCCACAACTCTTGCCAATAGGAAATGATGCTGAGTTATAAGTCATTTTGGCACACAAAATTCACTGTTATCTTTCTGCTGACTTTCTAGTGTCAAGTATAAGATATTGTACCATATGTTTGGACAATCTCGTATATTCCTATTGGTTGAATCTAAGTTTAGATTTTTAGGTTGATGTCTTCAGCTTTTGACTGATGAAAACCACCTTGCATTCAGGTTACACTCAGTGGCTTCAGATCCGGAAAGTTCACCACATTAGTGGCCACAAATGTGGCAGCACGTGGATTGGACATTGACAATGTCCAGTTGATAATCCAGGTTTGTCTTTACTATTCCAAATATCTCGCATTTCTTGATTGTAAAACCTTGTTACTTATTGTATGCAGTGATGTTTAATTTTGCAGTGTGAGCCCCCACGAGATGTAGAAGCATATATCCATCGTTCTGGACGTACAGGCAGAGCGGGTGAGTTGTGGATCCTTGGATATCAGTGACTTTGGATGTTTGAAATGTTGAATGCCTATTGATCGTCTTGCCTCTTTCTTCAGGGAACACTGGTGTTGCTGTAATGCTTTATGATCCTAGGAGATCAAACATTTCTAAGATAGAAAGAGAATGTGGTGTGAAGTTTGAACATGTATCTGCTCCACAGCCAGCTGATATTGCTGAAGCAGCTGGTGCAGAAGCTGCAGAAAAAATTTCCCAAATCTCTGACAGGTTCATATACTACTCATTCAAGTTTGTTTTAAAGTACTTTACTCCAGCTTATACTTTTGCATATAATGTAAAATTGCAGCGTCATTCCGGCATTTAAGGCTGCTGCAGAGGAGCTACTGAACAACTCTAATTTATCCCCAGTAGAACTTCTTGCAAAAGCTCTTGCCAAGGCTGCTGTAGGTTTCTCTCTCTCTCTGTATTATATTAGGTACATATCGTCAATTTCTTATAGTGCAGCAGCTGATGAATTCAGTTTTACATGTTGGGCAGGGTTATTCAGAGATCAAGAGTCGTTCAATTCTTACTTCCATGGAAAACCATGTCACGTTACTACTGGAGTGTGGAAGGCCCATCTACACGCCCTCGTAAGCACTAGAATCCTTTTAGATTTAATCTTGATAGTGCCGCTGCTTGTGCTCGACTGACTTGGTTTTTTCTTGGCATGTAAAACCCCTTGAGATTATTATTCTCTCAGTTTCCCTTATTGCCAGAAAGCAAATTCGGAATGAATATGAAAACAAACACTTTGCATTTTCCCACATTATACAGATAACAATTTTGGGCTAGATGGTTTTGGCTGACTTGTTTTTGGATTGTGAGCGTACCATTTTTAAATTGGCCAACATAATGTGCAGTGATTTGATTCTTAAGTTGGAGATTGAAACTTGTTCTTTGTAGATAAAAGTTTCTTATGCCGATTGTAATGCATGTTAACATGGGATGAGTCTTGAATTTTAGCTAATACTGTGTTACTTTTGCTTTCGCTTTGCCTCAAAAACAAAAAAGGTATTGGACTATGGTCCAAAACTTAGAAACTGCATCCTAGTGTTCTGCATGTAGGCATGATATAGAGTGGAGTTTTTGAGCAATTGTTTGTGCTTTTTTATGTGTGTCATTCTCTGCCTTAATAATCCTTTTGATGTCTTCTTGTGGCAGCTTTGCTTACAGCGTGCTGCGAAGGTTCTTACCTGAAGAAAAGGTCGAGTCAATTAAGGGTCTTGCTTTAACGGCTGATGGAAAAGGGGCCGTGTTTGATGTGGCTGCTGAAGATCTGGACTTGTTTCTCAAGGGTACATTTCATTCTTTACGCCTTGATATAGAAATAATGTGGTCTTGGTAAATATTAGAGGTGATTTGCAATATTATTCATGACAAAGATTCATCTTTCAATTAATAAGATGAAATTTCTGACACCTATGAATGGCAGAGGGTCACTGAAATTGCAACTATTGCCTTCCTAAAAATGGAAATACTTGTATTTCTTGATTTAGTTTTTGTACTCAAAAAGTATTTTTCCTCCACTTGTGGCGGTGCAGGCCAGGAAGGTGCTGGTGGGGTTAGCTTGGATGTTGTGAAGTTATTGCCACGGTTGCAAGACAGAGACCAGGTAAGAGGTGCAAGATTTGGGAGTGGTGGTCGTGGTGGCTTTTCTGATAGGAGGGGGGGTGGTAATCGGTTCTCTGGGGGAAGAGGGGGAAGAGGCGGTTCATCTGATAGGAGGAATGGTCAGTTCTCCAAAAGTCCAAGCGGTGGGGGAGGTTTCAGAAATAACAGCCGTAAATGGTGAAGTTTTCTTGCCAAAATGGCAGCTTGAAATTTTGTGGTGGTTTTTATGAGTTATTCTGTTTTCTTAATTAAGCAATTCAATTGACAATTTTTTAGCAGGTGCATCCCATTTCTCGTGCCTGTATGTTTCGGTTTTTATGTATGTCCCATTTTTTCCCCAGTAGATAATTCTACAATAGAGTTTTGGGGGTTTTGCTGGGTTCCCCATCTTAGGTCCTTGATTTTGCAGAAACTGCGAGATTTGTATCTTCAATCTGCGATAGAGCTCAGTGTATCTTCAATTAATTATCGAATCATCTTAGATTGTTTGGGAGATATGTTTTATTTTCGCTGAAAAACGTCGGACGCGCTGGATAATTTTTCCTCCTGCTCCTCTTTTTTTTTGTGCCTCCTCTTAATCATCATGGACCGTGTAGCGTTAGCAGCGGGGAAGAAAAGTCGATGGAAACGAGGATCTAAGGAGCACTGACCTGAGCGCTACACAGAATGGCCACACGGTTTAACGAAAAGAAAACTGAACAGTAAATTCAGTACTCAAATAAACTTCCTTCGCTGAAACGGACGCTAGTGCTATGTAATTATGTATAATACACTGAAAACTTATCATTGATAAATTGCGTAGTAGTACTCGCGGGAGGAAGAACTTGGCAAGGTCTATGCAGCTAAAATGTCCAAGAAATTTTCGCCTACTGATTAAAAAAAAGAAGAAAATTTCCAATTTCTTTCAAACAGTTTCGGATAATAAAGAAAAATAAAAGTTCTGAGAAAACTGATATGAGCAAATTCTTCTAACAAGCCATTTACTGCAAATTCTTACTCTAAACTTGTGCTGTTGCAGAAAAAACTCAGATGGGTACTTCTGTGCTAGGATCGAATGAGGAGGCACACTACTCCTTTCCTTGAATTTGCACGGACTGGAGTTATTGAGAATGGTTGATTATTTATAAATTTATAATACTGCTCTAAAAGAGTTTCTTTACATTACAATGACCATAATTTTTTTTTTTTTACAAAAAAGGCACGTAGGATATTACGGCTGCCGGGCACTACTAGCAAGAAGAGTTTCTTTCTTCGTTTCTTTTCCCCGCTGCTTTATACTAGTTGCTTCTCCTACGGACGTGGGACAACATCCAAACTGGTCGATACACAGTTCCAGTCTTCCAGACTCGTCCCCCTGATTTCCTCAATGCATCATTCTCCACGGTCACCCACTCCACTCTTTTACGTCCCAAAACATCACAAAATATTAAATTTTAAAGCCCTTCCCTCAAGTTCCCATTTTTGACCTTCCAATTCCTCTCTCTCTCTTCTTCCCCTCTTCATATCCGAGTTTCTCAATTTGTTCTCAACAAAACCCTCAGAAGATGATTTTGTGACCTGATTAATGCCCATTTATTGCAATTTGCGACACCATGGCATGGTACAGAAGATCTAAATTAGTTGTTGATGCCTTTAAGACCTTCACTACTAAGATTGTGCCCAAAAGCCCGATCACAAACTCCCTTCCAAAGCCCTACCAGCCACAGTATGCTTCTTATACTTCCACCCGTAACACATCCAGGGCTAACGGATTTGGCCTTTGTGCACCAATTTTCAGAAACTCAGGTTTTCAATTGGGGCTCAAGCAAAATCAGTGCCGCCCTTCTTTAGGTGGGGCAAGAAGATATTACTATGTTGATCGGCACCAAATTTATCACTTTCGGCCCCGAGGGTACAAAAAATGGTTTCAGAATCCAAGAAATGTGTTCATTGTGATTTTGGTGGGTTCAGGGGTGGTGATTACTGTTTATTTTGGTAACTTGGAAACTGTTCCTTATACCAAAAGAACCCATTTTGTGCTTTTGTCCAAAGGTCTTGAGAGACAGCTTGGGGAGCATCAGTTCCAGGACATGAAAAAGGCGTTCAAGGGGAAAATTCTGCCACCCATCCACCCGGAGAGTGTTAGAGTGAGGTTGATTGCAAAAGACCTCATCGAGGCTCTGCAACGAGGGCTGAGCAAGGAGCACATGTGGACTGATCCTGGCTATGCATCTGACCATGCATATGAGCCAGATGAGAACAGTGGACATGAGACCTTGATGGCATTGAGTGATAATATGTCTACCACTGAAGGGAAATGGAACAGGGAGGATGAGATCCTTGATGATAAGTGGGTCCAACAAAGCCGGAAGAGCGGTCAAGAGAAGGGGAAGTCACCTGCAACTGGACATTTGGAGGGTTTAAATTGGGAGGTTTTGGTGGTTAATGAACCTGTTGTGAATGCATTTTGTTTGCCTGGTGGTAAGATTGTAGTTTTCACGGGGTTGCTTGAGCATTTTAGAACTGATGCTGAGATTGCAACTATACTTGGACATGAGGTATAATTTCGTGCTTTTCGCACATTTAATCAATTAGTATTATTTTGTATTTTTGGCATATTTAATGAATTGTAATTTTGTTTCTCTTTGCACATTTAATCAAGTTGTTCTGAATTAGCTGAAACCTTTTGCTCGATAGGTTGCTCATGCTGTGGCTAGACATGCTGCTGAAGGAATTACTAAAAACCTGTGGTTTGCGATTGTGCAATTGATTTTATATCAATTTGTCATGCCTGATGTTGTCAATACAATGTCTAATCTTTTCCTACGGCTTCCTTTCTCAAGGAGGTAAATGTTTAATGTGTACGATTTGTATGGCAGCTTTTCTTTAATATAAGAGCTTCAAAGTTTGATTTGCTAACATCGTTATTGTTGTGCTAAGGACACTGGGTTCTCACATCATGTCATATCTCTATAACTTTTTGCATTGTCCTAAGATTCAAGAGCTCCCTATCAGTGATGCCAACATATGTGCCTAAAAATTTGATTTTGCAGATGGTGACCTTTTGAGCTATATGTTTGATTGCTTGTTTACATACTATCCTTACGTGCATTATGGATACTGAAAGGTGCCATGCTTTTGAGATGTAAATGTCTTAGGCTTGCAACTGAAACCTTGTTAGAGACAAGCCTTTGGCTTCAGTTAATGTGATGCTTTGGTTGCTATTCTTATTGCTGTGCTCTTTGCTTTTTCCTTTCTCTCACACGTCTTATTATCTCTATTTATGTACCTGGGAATAACATAGGATTTTCCAGTTTTTGTTAGGAATGCTGTCTGATATATATGAGAACCATTTCTGTAGATTGATTACTTTTGGACTGCCATTCCAAATACTAAGAGTTATATTGGTCTATGTAGTAGGTTTGTGGAGAAATGTTGAATCTGTACTTTCTTTCCACTAGCTCATACTGAATGCTAAATGTTTGGAAAGTAAGAAACAGGGTATTTTCTCACTCTCCCTGCCTATACATGCTTAGAATTGTTTGATAGAGGGAGCCTTGTCGTGCCAGCTATCAGTTTAGCTATACCCATTTTTCCCTTTAAATACTGTGTTATAATCTGTATATGACTATATTCTTGTAAGTTGTTGTTTTGGAAGATGGGTAACAAGCTATTTTCAGAATTAACCTGTCAGTAATCAGTTCATTTGGCAGGATACGAGTTCAGGAAACTATTTAGTAATACAGGACATTGTATAGTGCATTTTAATCTAGATCTTCATTGAGTACCTCATCTATCACAGTTGTTGAGCCACATTACCTTAAGTTAGTCTTGCTGCATGTGACTTCATTCACAAACAATTTCTAATAAAATTGTAAAACAAAAGAGACCAAGACTAACCTTCTTGTATACAGAAAAACGAAGTGTGGCACATAGAAGTATAAGAGAAGAGTGGAAAAGCACTGGGAGGCATGGAGTTATGTTCTATATATTTATGGCGTTCAAGTGCAACAAACAGAGAGGGAGAGGCGGGGTATATAGCATGGGAGAGAAGTACTTTAATCTTTGAGATTCTTGAACCAGATAAAGGTGATTGAGAGATTTTGACTGAGAGATTTTGACTGTATCTAACTTAACTTGAATATGTTTTATGGCTCAAACTTCTTGGGACCACTAGGAAAGAAGAACAATTGTGTCTTCATTCTTATAGATATTGAAAGCTCTGGAGAAACTTCTTAACAACTGCATTCAGTCTATGTCTTGGTTACTCTCTGAAGTCTGAAGTATTGCTGCACCACTGGTGACCAAAATAATGCAAACTTGTGATTGAATTTTAATTGGCTAGGCATTACTTGCTGATTAATCTGCCAGGTTTGTATTTTCATTTCTTGCCTTTGATAACCTTGTACAACTTGTTGTCACTTACATTTACGTTCCCTTGTAGGATGGAGATGGAAGCAGATTACATTGGTCTACTTTTAATGGCTTCGGCAGGGTATGATCCTCGAGTGGCTCCCAGGGTGTTTGAGAAGCTGGGTAAAGTAACGGGTGAATCAGCACTACGGGATTATCTTTCTACTCACCCGTCAGGAAAAAAGAGAGCTCAGTTATTGGCTCAAGCAAAAGTTATGGAAGAAGCCTTGCTCATATATAGAGAAGTACAAGCAGGACGAGGTATCGAGGGTTTTCTATAAGGGCCAAGACATTTACGTGTTGCAGTTTCACATTGTCAACTGTGGGTAACTTGATTGCTTGGCATCTCCCACTTGCTGATGAAACTTTGAGAATCATCAAGAACTGTTTATTGATTATCTTTATGTTTTTTTTTTTTTTCCTATTTCCCTTCATATTCGAAATCCTTCGGTGAATTTTGTACTTGTTCCAATTTACTCACAGAAACAGAAAAATGTTCAGAAGAGGAAAAGGTGTCCGTGTGACTGACGTATCTTTGTTAATAGTAATGACTCCTAAATGAGGAGGACATGCTTCATGGCAGAATTGAACAAAGCCCCAGTAAAATTCACAGAATTGCAAAAGGTCGTTGCCTTTTTGTCAGCTATGACAGAACCAGAATATCAGTGAAATGGGGGTGACGTGTTGCTCTTATTTATTTATTTAGTTTGGTGAGATCTCCACAATCATTCTCCCTTTTTTTTTTTTTTTTCCCTGTTATGAGTATATGCCAAATGGTTATGCACATAGGAACGAAGAATTCAGCTAAAAAGTGGACGACAAGATGTTGAAGAACAAGACGGCCAAAGCCGCCAGTGAAAAATTCTTGCTCATCAGCATGAAATTTGTCCAAGTCCGTGTCATCAATCGGTTGTGCGAACTCGCTACTGCATGTCATCGTTGCGGTGGCAGGCAGCAGTAGGTGCAGTTTGGGGGGGGGGTACAATACAAGCATAGTAAGCTGCAGCGGCTCACAAGCGTACAGTTCAGACAAGTTATTGGTGAATGGAGACTGGTGAGTGGCTACAAAAGCTTTATATGCACATGTTTCAATTTCAACACAAAGCCGCTTTAGAATTCTGTGATTTACTGTAATACTTTGACCCCTCTAGTTCAACAACGGGTTGAGGAATGTGTTCGGATTTTTGATGGCAAGGGCGCCGTCAATGTTGTTGTAAGAACTTGTATAATACATTCGATAACAGCATGCATGAATCTGTTTGTATCAAATATTGCGGTTGGAGAGTACAAAGCCTGGATGACAGGCTCCTGGATTCCCACGGGATTGTTTTGCTTTAGTCCTTGTAACGATGATTATAGGTGTGTGTCGAAAGCAATTGTTTGCCCCTTCCGTCATTTTACAACACATAATTCATCATAGAACGGAACCCTCGTATATACTAATAATTATTTGGATGGAGGCCAAAAGGCCCGGTACACAGAGATAATGGATGCATCCATCCATCCACCCATCATAAGGTCCGCCCGCAGTTAAAACAGAGGTTTCAGCGGCCTCTTCGCACAGACGACATATCTTTTTCTTACTAATGGACGAATTTGGATGGAGGCTTGCCATTTGGATTTGGGTGCCAAAAGGGATCGAAATGCAGACCCACAGAGGATAGCAAGGGTGTTGCCCGTGATCCCGTGATTTTTATCTTTACGCTGAGAGCGTGCACCACACCCTTTTCCAGCCTGTGCAGCCTCTTGTGGCCCACCGTCGTTCCGCTGGCAATCCTCTTCCCATCCGCGTACACTTCGTGCTGTCGGATCCTCTGCCCCAACCCGATCGCTTCCTGAATCCTAACCACATTGAATCTCAGCGGTCCGTCGGAGGCTCTGAATTCTATCCAGTGATGTTCTTTGTCGTCGTCGTCGTCACTGGGGGCCCAGTACGTCCACAGGTGGTCCCCGTCCACGACGTTTTCTGGGCCAAAACCGCCTCCTTTACCTCCTCGTTGGCTGCTGGCAGTAACGGAACAATTTTCAGCCAGATTGGAGGAGAATACGGTGTCAACTGCTTCTCTAAATTCTCTGAGCCTCAGGATGTCGCTTTCGGAAATGAGGCCTGTGGGATTAGGGGGCACGTTAAGGAGTAAGACGCAATTTCTTCCGACGGAATTGTAGTAAATTTGAAGGAGTTGGTGGAGTGGCTTGGGGGATTGGGATTTATGCCAAAACCACCCGGTTCGAATTGAGACGTCGCACTCGGGAGGTAGCCAGTCGGTGCCTTTGGGATCGCCGGTGTTGAGATAACTGCACCATTTTATTATCGAAAAATAAGCATTATTCGATTCGATTTGGAAAAAAAAAAAAAAATGTATCTTTTTTCTTTTGTGGATCTTACGTTACTTTTATCGTAAATGTTACTCCCCAGTCCCGGCATCTTCTTATCTTCTTATTTTCTAGTGCCGTGTTCGCACTGTCAATGTCAATTCTTCTGATGTTTACTGATTGTATAACAGTGATTAATGGCTAAGACTGGATTATTGATTGTGCAGGATAAGAAAAATAATGCCGTTAATCATGAATAACATTAATGTTTAAAGTTATGGGTTAAAATCCATGATGTTTTGACTGCAAGCTAGAAATATTACTATTCATTTCTGTTGATGGCATCAACAGAAATGTTTTGGTTTTGTACAAATAATATCATAATATTAATAATAATAACACCTACAAATAATAATAATAATAATCTGAGCGAGAATTTAAGAATACTTTTTTTCAATCGTAATGTAAAGGTCAAGATACTGGACATGTTTACCTTGTCAATAACTCATCATCTAGAATAGAGAAAAGACAAGGAGATTCTCTGCATGATTGTCTCGCACTAAATTCCAAGTGTTATTCATTATTGACAAAATCATCAAATATTTGGCTGGAAACAAAGTTAAAGATGGATGGTCTGCCTCTTTGATTCTAAAGATTCTAAATCTCGTAGATTAATTAGCTTCTTTTTTCTTTTTCTTTTTTTTTTATGAAAGGGAGATAGCTAGATGGAACTGCTATCATGTAAGAGTTTACTTACCCGACGATACTAGCATTGCCAATTGATAAGGCAGTTCGATTAATGGTGGACCAGCATGTGCTTCCGGCGAACCCTTGCTCATTTCCGACCCACCTGACGTCCGGACCAGCATCCGAGAATATGTTGATGGAGCTCTGCAGTTCCCTCACCAATGAAAACCAGTCGCCGAAATCATACGTCATGTTTGGTGCATTGGAACCCTTGGCTCCGTCAAACCATATTTCCTTCACACTTCCGTATCTGTCATCGCCCAGTCACAACAACAATAATAATAATCAAACAAATAAACCCATAAAAATCAAACCGAAACAGTTCTGAAAAAGCGAGCGTATCGACTCACTTGCGTAGTAATTCTTGTAGCTGAGCCAGGTAGTATTCGTTGTACTCCTTATTCTTGCCGTATCTTGGATCATGACGATCCCACGGAGAAAGGTACAATCCGACGTCCACCCCGCGAGGGTTGGCTGCATTGACAAGCTCTTGAACGACGTCCCCCTTGCCAT
Organism: Coffea eugenioides; assembly: GCF_003713205.1. NCBI lineage: Eukaryota > Viridiplantae > Streptophyta > Magnoliopsida > Gentianales > Rubiaceae > Coffea > Coffea eugenioides. Next base: position 3,316,865 of record NC_040036.1, on the reverse strand, counting down.
TTCGCCAAGGGCTGCTGATGACGGAATGATCGGTGTATTTAGAGGGCCATAAGCAAAAGCCATCGTGATGTTTAGCAGTAAGTATGACCAGAGAAACGCCAGCTTGAACGGCCGTATCAACCCACTGGGCGGCGTCTAGGACTGTTGGATTGAAGATGGCCGGGTTTTCTTGCCCGGTGCCCCACTCGGAGTCCGTGAATGTGTTGACTCCAAAGTGGAAAAACATGATGATTTCTCTCTGCTGCCATTTCAGTTGAGAATAGGAAGGCAGCGGAAGGATGGGAAGAGGTGGAGTTGTTGCGCTATTCGCCTGCACTTGGCTCGCAATGGTAGCCGCCGCATGCAGCGAAATGAGCAGTGATAAGACCGTGCAAGAAAAGCAGTAGTGGTCGTAGTTAAAAGGGTTAGCCATAATGTGCTTCTGAGTGATCTCTTAATCGGTTCGCACCTTATCTTTTTGTAGTGGTGGGGTGGGGACTAGTAATTACTGGTAAAGAGAAGGAAGAGATTCTTTGAGCGTTAAAGACCCCCCCCCTCCCCCCCCTCTTTTCTCTCCCCCAAAAAAAAAGAAAAAAAAACTTAATAATAAAGGGTTGGAAGGAAAGCTAATGTAGAGATGTGCTGCGATGGGATTGTTCGTGTGCTTCTTCTTCCTGTTTAATTTTGAAGCTACAAATTGCAATTATTGTTTTCACGGGGTTACCTTATCTCAATCATAGACGGTTTGTCCCTGATCTGAGTATGTACTCGCTCGACTAGGTTATGGCCGGTCGTGTCGTACTTGTCTGGCCAATTTCGTTTGACACAGAGAGAAACAGGGAGATTTGTCTTGAAGCTTGTCATCGGGATATCTTCTTCTTCTGGGGTTTGCGCATTTGAGTAGTAGTCATGCTATATTCATAATGGGGTTCCAACCATGGTAAATCAAATGTCAGTAGTGTATCATCTGCTACATTGCCTCGGCTGTTGGTAGCTTAAGCAACATAAAATCACAGTTTCAAGTGAAAGTTACGTGATGAACTTGATCATCAAATATACATACAGCGCGTAATTAGTAGTAATTAGGTGCGAGACGTGAGAACGAATCACTTTAATTTCCGGATTATGCGACACACACACACACACTATACATATATATATTGGCAAGAAACAGATTAGCTACATATTGAAGGCTGGCTTTGAAGTCTATGGAATGAAAATTGTTACATAATATATATATATATATATATAGTTGGGAAAAAGAAATAGTAGTAGCATTTTTACACAAATAGAGACCAGGAGGAAAATATGGCTACGTAATTAAGTTGGAACCAAGAAAATGATAAATATCATCTATCCCTTATAGGCTCGATGAATCTTAATAATTGTTTTTCATTTATATTCAAAAAAGAGACAACGACTTGGCACGACCAGCCAAAAGAAAGAAAGAAAGAAAGAAGCTCATGATGAAATTAGAGCAAGCACCAAATATTTACCTGAATGATGACAAGATAAACGCTTTCAATGCGCTCTAGAAATCACAGAATCATCATCAGCTATTGAGATCTTAAGCTTGAAAACTACAATCAATACTTACAAATCTTTTTCTTGGTTCCACTGCCACACAAATCTTTTACTTCAAACATCCTTCCAATATTACGCTCATTTGCAACAAATATAAACAGGATTAAGCGACCAATAAGTGTTAAGTACAAAGCTTGATCACCGTCGTCTATTTCATCTTTTCATTCTTCCAAACAGTGTTTGTAACTTTTTTTTAAGTTCCGATGCCATCATCTTTTCAAGTCTCATTTTATTGCACGTACGCTAACTGTGCCAATGTTGATCATCACTAATTAATTCAGTATTCACATGGCTGCTTAAAAAGGTATTAGGGTTTTCCTTTCATAGATCACCTCAATTCCTTTAATCAATCGGAATACATTTTCTATTTCTTCATCAAATGCGATCAAGCAAGGAAATCATAAGACGAACTTCAGTCATATACAAGTACATTCTTTTTGCAGATGCAGCCAGCCAAACATGTCTAGGATTTATCAGCATTAAATATAATAATGCCAAATAGAGAAAAGCTGTTAACACGATGTCAAGATATAATAATGCCATTTGCAAGTACATTGACAAAAAAATCTAAGGGTTGTGCCAGATCACTCCCTTGGTCTAGTTGGGTCTGTATACCCACTAGCCCCCTACCACAGCCTCCTTAGGCTCCCCCTCCCCCTAGATTAGGATATAGTAGGTTATACAAATGTATCGTTGCTGACAAAAAAAAAAAAAAAAAAGTACATTGAGAACACGTGCAATTATAACGAGATTAATAATCTTGATCGGGAAAGATACCCTGCAAGTAATTTTTGAAATTTGGGCACCCTTCATTAATTAATTGGAATTAATGACATTAAATAATTTGAGCTTCACTTGAAAAAGGTTAATGGGACCGCTACTTGCAAAACTCTTTTTAAGTATCAACATATTAAATCCCAACTCTTATCACAATTGGAAAAAATGTACACGTATTGAACTGAAGTACACTTGAGCAAAGTTAATCAGGAAAAGAATGTATTATACAGTTCTTCAAAAACTCATGAGATAGGATGAAGCTGATACAACAACATAAAACAAGTAAGGGCAAAGTATCCTGACCAAAGAAAAAAGGGGTAGGAGGACAGCAGAATAAGGACACATCTTTAAGGGCATAGCAAGTGGCCCAGCCCAACAGATACTCACCACTCCGAGTCTAACGGGCTTGGCGTCCAAAATGCCCCAAAGGCAAACATAAATAGATCGAACGCATCCGTTTTTGGATTCTGGGCCGTTTGGAACCCCGTTATGTTTTGAGCAGCCAGGAGGCCCAGAACCAAAATAAACCAGAATTGGGCAGTTAGCACGGTTCACCCGATCGAATCTTTGCGCATGCAATCACTGTTCACGTAAAACTTAATGGTCGACCTATTAAATGGGCATTACGAGGACATAAAATTTGTCAAATCCAAGAGAGAGATGGTAATACTAATACTTTTTTCCAACAACAAATAATATTTGTAAGTAAGCTTAATCTATTCTATTCTAACATTTGTAAGAATATTTGTAGGTAAATTTAATCTATCCTATTCTAGCATTGATAAGGTTGCGTAAGGGACTAAAACTAAACTAAAGGGGGTGTTCTGACATCTCGTTTCAAAATTTTTCATTGTAAGGGAGTTCGAACTCCCGATCTACAGTCTAAATAATGATTTAATCCCTTTTTTATAGTCGCTGGGCGGAAGTTTGGTGGTTGAAATAGTAATAGTAATGCGCCCTTCGATTGTTTTGGCCGACAGCCTCTCCTGTAACATAAAACCGAGCAAGTGGCAGACCCATCATCCGCTGAAAAACCCTTATTCGGCTTTTCTCTCCATCCACTAGCAATCTGAGAATTATGAACTCTTTTGTCCACAAGGAACCTGTTGATGCTCTAATTCAGGTTCCAAAACAGCCGGGTTTGATGCCTGTTAGAGAGGGTGGCCAAAAAAATTATGGTGGCTAATCATTTTTTTGACAGGGTTAGAAAGGTAGAGTTAACCACTTCCAAAGACATATATATATATATATATATATTTATTTATTTATTTTTTATTTTTTATTTTTTATTTTTTTTTGGGACAAACATGTGCACATGTTTAATTCAAGTTTTCTATCTTATATTTTCTTTCAAAACAATAGAAATATTATAACCAAACTCTTATTGATATAGTTGGTTAATTCTAGCTAGTTCCCTCACGCTTAATCCTTATTATATACGAGTACGAACACACCCTAAGCAGGGAGACAGTCAATGCCTCAATGGTATTATTACATGATACGCGAAACTCTTTCTGAGTCTATGCAGATTCAAGGATTACCAAGACACAAACCAAATTCCATAATTGAGGGTCACAAAACCAACTATTATTATATTACCCTGTGTGACAATAAAATGTTTCCATATAGAACTAATTATTCCCCTCCTTTTTTCCTTGAAGTAGGAGTTCTAGATCTTTGACTCCTTTCCCGCTGCTACCCAACTCATCATTCCTGCCTAATTAATCCGTTTGACCAACCGCAAGTCTGCAACATTTAATGCTTGTGTACTTTTCATCAAGACAGTCCAGAGCTCTCCACGGTTTGACTTTTGGAAAATTGATGCACATATTTTGATAAACGTGTGTGGAGCTGCTGGAGCAACCGGACGAGAATTCATTCATTCAATAATCCATAGAGGAATGCTCTCTGTCTCTCCCTCGCAAGATTCATACGATATCAGTAGCCAAAAGAGGGCTGGATGATTCACACATCAGCCGAGCACTTGTTGTTGTTGTTTGCCTATATTCATGGTCAGCAGTTGCTGGTTGACTGGATAGCGCATACCATACCCTCCTGTCGGTCAAGAAATACTTAACTAATAAGGTGCATGCACTGCAGAACCTTCCTTCACCGGCACCGCTAGCCATAGCCCGAAGTATGCATGCGACGGTATCCACTTATACCTTTATGATCAGATCGTTTTTAAATATATATATTTTTTCCAATGTGCAATTATTGATAACTCAAGAAAGCTACTACTAGGCTGATATTATCAAATCTTCCTTGAATATTCCTGAGTGCCTTCAGAATTCAGAGTTCGGCAGAGGCTTCAAAATCTTCACAGCTTGTTCTCGCAATGAATTTTGCTTCCCAACTGCGCAAATCTCATTGTCCTAACTGACGCACTTAATCCTCTTTACTCCGCCTTTTACAGAGAGAAGGAACCCGTTCGTTGTGAAGTCATGGAAATGCATATATATATAGCAGCACCCTCCTATTCTAATATGATCCCATCTCCATAGATATTTACAGTCTGAAATCACAAAATTCCTGCGTTACCTCTTTCTCTCTCCCTGCAGCTTAATTAATCACCTCTCCCTTGTCAGGATTGAAATTACTAATGGAGTTGATGAAATTTGTTGTTCTTCTCGTCTTGTCCTGCATGGAAATGCTGTTTCTCTTTCAAGAGTGGGGAACACTATTCCACTTCATTGCTCTTTGTTGTCTCCTTCTGTTCTGCAGTTCCCAAGTTTATCCTTCAAGCCATTCACCAGTATACCTAGTGGATTTCTCATGTTTGAAGCCACCAAGTTTCTGCAGGGTACCTTTCTCCACCTACCTCGAGCATGCTCAAATGTTTGACTTTTTGGACCATCAAAGCAGAGCTTTCATGGCTAAAATCTTGATTCAATCAGGACAGGGTGAACGAACCTATCTTCCCCCAGCTTTACACTACATCCCACCCAGATCAAGCCATCAAGATGCCACTGGAGAAGTACACATGGCACTCTTCCCAATCTTTGATGACCTCTTGTCCAAAACCAGACTCTCTCCACGAGATATAGACGTATTAATTGTCAACTGCAGCGGCTTTTGCCCTGCTCCATCTCTCTCATCCATCATTATCAACAAGTATCGCATGAGAGAAGATATTAAGAGCTTCAATGTTTCTGGTATGGGCTGCAGTGCAAGTGCATTAGCTATTGACATGGCTCAAAGCGTTCTCAAAACTCACAAGAATTGGAATGCTGTTATTCTCAGCACCGAGATTCTGTCAACCGGGTGGTACCCCGGAAAAGAAAGACACATGATAGTCCTAAATTGCCTCTTCCGCATGGGAGGTGCTGCAATCTTGTTGACCAACAGAAGAGAAGCCAAAAGGGCATCCAAATATAAGCTGCTCTTGAGCCAAAGAACTCAAAGAGCCTTTGATGACAAGGGTTATTATTCCGCCATCCGCGAAGAGGACTCCAGAGGACATACTGGGGTTACGCTGAGGAGGGATTTACTGCATGTGGCCGGAGAAACTTTACGGTCCAACATTTCGATTCTTGGTGCAAGAATATTGCCTTATACGGAACAAATTTGGTATGCAGTCTCAGTCTTTCGGAAGAAGTTTATGGACAAGGCCACAGAGATTTACGTGCCTAATTTCAAAACAGTGATACAACATTTCTGCTTGCCAACTTCTGGGAAGCCGGTTATCGGAGAGATCGGAAAAGGTCTGAAACTTGGAGAAAGGGATATGGAGCCTGCTTTGATGACATTGCATAGGTTTGGGAATCAATCTTCTTCTTCATTGTGGTATGAGTTGGCCTACATGGAAGCCAAGGGAAGGGTGAAGAAAGGTGACAGAGTGTGGCAGCTTGGAATGGGAAGTGGGCCTAAATGCAGCAGTCTGGTCTGGGAGTGCATCAGGCCCATGTCATCCGATGCCGAAATAGGCCCATGGGCTGACAGCCTTGAAGGCCATCCTATCTCGGCTGCCAACGAACGTCATACTGGTGGTCAGAATTCAGCAAATAAAAGTCGGTAGGTATTTGGTCCTTCGGTATGGAAAAGAACGATTTTATCCGTTTAGGAATTCAAGAAACTGGGAGGGAAACGAAGCGAAAGGAATTGGAGGAGTTTGATTTTTCTTCTTTGGATTAATTCTTGAGGAAAAGAAAAGGATGGAATGGATCTAGGGAGAGGGAAAGTTCTGGGGTGAATTCGTATGTATGGTATAGGCAAGGAAATTGCTTTGCCTAAAGAATGTTTGCAAGTACAAGGGAAAAGAAAGACCAAGACCACGCTATCGGTGGCGCCTCCTAGAAGGCGTGATATTCTCTTTCTAAATCTGCACGTGCTTGAGGCGTGATTCCATGCTTTCAAGTGTCCCCTCATTAAAGTCGCGAAAATCCTATCCGTCTGGTAGGCGTATTGACACGCATTACTTGGAGCTCTCTTCTACTTCTTGCTGGAGATTTTGTTTTCAAATTACACCACGGACCTTCAAATGATAGTGTAGCATAGAACATGCCAAAGCCAGTCTCATGGCATCTTGTGAGAAAATTTGATTTGTTTTATCACAGTGTTATCAAATGCTCAGTAAAATGCTAAGTAAATTAAAACAATATTATACAGTCTATTTTATACTCAATATAGATAATTATTATTTTATCCTGGGCATATTTATAATTTAGCACCCTGCGCTAGCATGGTGATCATCTGCTACTCGTTTAAAATGGGGACTGGCTTCTGATTGCCTTCGTCCTTCGTTCTTCATTTCCTTCGAAGTCCTAAAGGCGAAAGTTGTTGAATCAGGCACAGTTGTCGACAAAATTATCGAGCTTTGGCTCAGTGGCCATCGAAAAGGGATTGAGGGTGCATTTGATAAAATTGAAATTTAAAAATTGAAATCTAAAATTTAAAATATAAAATCCGAATTTATTAAGTTATTGAATAGCTAAATATTAAATCTAATATATTTAAGTGTACGTCACATTTAGTGATAAGCGAATGGTTTATCACTTATTTTTTGGAGCAAGTTTTGTCTAGAAAATTTAGTACTATCACTTAATCAATTCAAATGTTTAATTTTTTGTATCAAACGTGTCTGAACATATTAAAATCTGAATCCATTAAATTTAAGTATTAAATGGAATTATCAAACAGGGTCTAAGTCCCTCTTTGAACTATAAGTCGGAGGTTCGAACTCCACCTGCAATGAAAAAAAAAATTCAAAAGAAGTGTGAAAACACCGCTTTGATCTAGTCAGATTTGTATACTTATTAATCTCTTATACATTTTTCTTGGACTCCCCTTCCAATAGAATATGATAGATTAGGTTGCTAGCCCTTCTTAGACTTCCCCTCTTAGTAGAATAAAATAAATTGTGTTACAAGAATGTTATCGTTGCAGGAAAAAAAAATTTTGTTGCAGATTTAAAAAAAAAGGTACAGTTGTCGACAGATGACGTGCATGATTTAGCTGTTAGCATTTACGTGTGATTGCCGAGAACCATTTTAGTGGCGAAAAAAACTGAATAAAGGGTCCAAGACGCTAAATTATTAACAAAAGACGAGCCCCGACGAGAATAGAGTTGGATGGCATTATGAGGGGGCGATGGGGATAGTCCATGCTGCAGCTATGATCATGAATACTCTGGCTACGCATTGATGGCCCTCTCAGATATAGGCAGTGGAAGAAGTGGACGACGTCACATGGAATGAATGAAGAGGGAAGAAGAAGCAGATTGTCTGCGGTTGAGTTAATAACTGCTGCGGCCACTACTGCATCATTTGGAATTTGGAGACTCTGCCCCTTCATTTAATGTCGAATTTGTTGCATAGCGGTGGTTTTGTAATTTCCTTGTACTACTAATTCACTCTAACGTAAGGGCTCCTGCATGTTTATTGCAAAATTATTTACAGCAATTGATTTTAAAAAAATCTTGTTTTATTTGCTCTCTAATTGGAGGGGAAGTTCTTTTCTGTTGAAGAACTTTTGGTTAAAGGTTTGGGAATGGGAGTTTCAATCAAAAGCATCCAGGTAAGCAAATTGATTGGCCTAGCTGCTTCATTAGATATGCAGATGGAGACGAATTATGAAGAAGAAGATCATCCAATCCTTGCTGCCCGGTACTCTGCTACCTATAATCTTGTACTAGTTGTCAATTAGCCATCCAGTCTAGGAGGCTTTGAGATGCATTATTATGTTCCAGGACGGTCCAATTCACTCTCTCGCAAAGGCAATATGCAGAATTTGCATTAACAACACGAGTGCTCAAATTTCTGAAAATTATGCCCCTACAACGATGGGGGACCCTATCCCACATGCTATGATCTCACCCTCATGGGGGTAGATATTTCATAATGTTGATTGTTGGACTTGGACCCACGATTCGTTAAAATTTGTATTTCAGTACTACGTTGAAAGTTGTAAAGAGGAACCAAAATAATAATAATGATAAAAATCTTTCTTTTTTTTTTTTTTTGGGGTGAAAAGATGGAACCTGAAATCCCTGTACATAAGACTTGCGAATAGTAACCCTTCCTAATATATAGTCTACAACAGAGTATTCTCCTTCCGCAACCTTTTAATCGTTTCTTCCATTCGATTTAACCTTCTCGATGGGTCAGGAATGATAACTCCTGATGTTTCACATATTCGTTCATCATCATCATCATGTCAATCCCCCTAATATAGTCATTTTTGCTCGTATTCCACAGTACACTGTCGTTGAGGAAAAAGGGGAGAGCTAGTGAGAGCTTGATCGGTTCTGATACCATTCCACCAATGTGCCTGCGGTTTAGTCTAGATTTTGTCGCTTAATTGGATGTAGTATTGTGAAAATTTTTCCCTTAATTTGGAAACGATGAGGGACTAAATGTGCTTTTACCGAAACAATGGGGATAAAAATCGGCCCACTACCAAACATGGTTCGAAGTCTCGGTTGAGACCGAGACGACTCGGCCGAGTCGTCACCGTCTCGGCCCTTACCGATATGATATCGTGACGAAACGATACCGAAATACTTGACTCGTCGAGAAATCGGTCGAGTCGTCACCGCGACGGATTGACTCGGCCGAGTCACACCGAGTCTGTCCGAGTTATCCCGAGTCAATACGAGAAATCAGCCTAATCACACTGCGGCGGATTGACTTGGCCGTTTCTTTTGCTATTTTTTAATTATTTTTATTCAGCATACTTTTTTATATTATTAACAATTTTTACAATATTAAATACTTTAAAATTTGCGTCTCACCGAGACCGCGACCGATATGCCGAGACCGATGTGAAACGTTTCGGGCCGCGATCGCGACCGCGACCGTGACTTTGAACCATGCTACCAAACATTGAGGAGGATGAAAAGTGCACTTTCCACCAAAATAGTTTCTGAGGAGAACTCCCGCAGCTACCATCATATAATCGCGCAAGGCAGGCAAGACTAGCATAGATGCAGAACAACTCAAATGGCTGGTTCAGACTTCAGAGGGAGGACCATAACCAATAACTACACATCACCAGCCAGAAGTAAAGCCCCGTACTTCCTACTACAGAATACCGACATTCATGAGACAACTACCATCTTAATTACCTGCACAATGAGACGGAACCAAAGGTCCCTCACCCTCGATATTTTATTTCCAATATCACTTCTCCGTTCCCTCTTCTTCCCCCACCATTCTTCTTCATTCTTTCAACCCTATTTCTTCCTTTTCAACAAAAATACCAGAGAAAATGGTTGCATTTTTAGGCAAACGGTTGCTCCTCTTTGTATCAAGCTATCTTGCTTTCAGCTTTTTAACATGCACCAGCAACAAAACTTCCACCACAACAACATACATAGTGCAAATCGATAAATGGGCAAAACCAGCACTGTTTGTCGACCATGTGCGGTGGTACTCATCCATAGTAAAATCTGTAACTTCCAAACCAAGCAAAGTAGATGATTCAGAAGATGAAGATAGGATAATTTACACTTACCATACTGCTTTTCATGGCATTGCTGCTCGGCTCAACCAGGAGGAAGTGGAGAGACTGCAGGAAAAGCATGGTGTGATGGCTGTTTTTCCTGAGACTGTATACCATCTCCACACCACCAGAAGTCCCCTGTTCCTTGGGCTCGAAAACAGATATGGTACAAGTGTCTGGTCTGATAGACTGTCACAAAGTGATGTCATTGTGGGAGTGCTAGACACCGGGATATGGCCAGAGAGCCCAAGCTTCAATGACACAGAAATGGGACCAGTACCAGGTCACTGGAAAGGAAAATGTGAGATAGGCCGTGCTTTTGACAGGCATCATTGCAACAGAAAGATAATCGGCGCTAGAGTGTTCTACCGCGGCTATGAGGCAGCTTCAGGCAAGATCAATGAACGAGATGAGTACAAGTCCCCAAGGGATCAAGATGGCCACGGCACTCATACTGCTGCAACAGTTGCAGGCTCAGCTGTTCACGGTGCAAATCTTTTCGGCTATGCTTATGGCACTGCACAAGGGATGGCCCCTGGTGCGAGGATTGTTCCTTATAAAGTTTGCTGGACTGGAGGGTGCTTTAGCTCAGACATTCTTTCTGCAGTTGATCAAGCCGTGGCTGATGGAGTAAATGTTCTATCCATCTCTTTGGGAGGAGGAGTTGCATCTTATTACCGTGACAGTTTGGCAGTAGCAGCATTCGGTGCTATGGAGAAGGGAGTTTTTATTTCGTGCTCAGCTGGAAATGGAGGGCCTGATCCGGTTAGCCTTACCAATGTATCACCATGGATCACCACAGTTGGAGCTAGCACAATGGACAGAGACTTTCCAGCCATTGTCAAGCTCGGGACAGGTGAAATCTTAACTGGAACTTCACTTTATAGAGGCAGAAGAACTCTGTCTACACAGAAGCAATACCCTATAATTTACCCAGGAAGTAATTCGAGCAGCCCCACACCTAGCTCACTGTGCCTAGAAGGAACTTTGGACAGCCATGCTGTTGCTGGAAAAATTGTAATATGCGACCGGGGCATAAGTCCTCGAGTTCAGAAGGGTCAAGTGGTGAAAGATGCCGGAGGAGTTGGCATGATTCTGTCTAATACTGCCGTTAACGGAGAGGAGCTGGTTGCAGATAGTCACCTTCTCCCTGCAGTCGCAGTTGGTGAGACGACAGGTAAACTGATTAAACATTATGTTTCAAGGGATCGAAAGGCTAGTGCAACTTTACTATTTCTTGGGACCAAGGTAGGGATCAAACCCTCGCCAGTGGTGGCTGCTTTTTCATCCAGAGGACCAAATTTCCTCTCACTGGAGATCCTGAAGCCAGATGTGGTGGCACCAGGAGTGAATATCCTTGCAGCATGGACAGGTGATACAGGTCCATCAAGTTTGCCAACTGATCCTAGAAGAACAAGGTTCAATATATTGTCTGGAACTTCCATGTCATGTCCACATGTGAGTGGGATTGCCGCACTGCTGAAGGCCAGGCACCCTGACTGGAGTCCAGCTGCAATCAAATCAGCACTCATGACAACGGCTTATGTCCACGACAATACCTTTCATCCCCTGAAAGATGCCTCCACAGGTGTGCCCTCCACCCCTTATGACCACGGTGCAGGTCATATAAACCCATCGAAAGCCCTTGATCCAGGCTTGATCTACGACATAGGGGCACAGGATTACTTTGAGTTTTTGTGTGCACAGGGTTTGACTCCTTCCCAGCTGACAGCTTTCGCTAAGTTCTCCAACAGAAAGTGCCTTCAACATTTTGCCAATCCTGGTGACCTAAACTACCCAGCTATTTCGCCTGTTTTCCCAGAAAACACGAAGGTTTCAGTTCTAACCCTCCGTAGAACAGTCACCAATGTTGGTCCTCCCAACTCAAATTACCATGTTGCAGTTTCACCATTCAGGGGTGCTCTTGTAGAGGTCGATCCAAGAACGCTAAATTTTACCGGAGTACACCAGAAATTATCTTACAAGGTTACGTTTAAAACAAGATCTCGGCAAACAGCACCAGAATTTGGGCACTTGACATGGAAAAGTAAGGAACACAAGGTAAGAAGCCCGATTGTAATCACATGGCTGCCTCCACTATAAATCATGTTGCCTAATAGTCAACATGAAGGATGTTGCACAATAAGCATATGTTATAAAATTGAAAATTTTGTTTTTTTTTTCAGTGATAAAGTTGCATTCATTCTTAGGAGGATAACAATTTCATATCACAAATTCTTCGCTGAATCTAAATTGGCTACATATATCAGGCATTTACAATCTCATATACGGGCATCTGAAATTGCTCAGTAAAAAGTGAAATTCACCAGATTTTGTGATCTCAGGTTCTTCTCAAGCCTTGCTAACTGTGCCTGATGATGACGAAAGAGGCAAAAGCATGATAATACTTGAATAACACATTCTAAAAAAGAGCAAGACAAGTAAGACCAACAATTCGTATTCGCATTTAGAACCGCAACAAACACCACATTCTGTGCATGCGTATAATTATCCCAAATTTTAAGCATTAATAATTATAAACTCTTTGTCCAACAGCAATTTACAAAAGATCCACTAATAAAGTGTGAGAGGTGTAGCAGTGTGATGGTACTCCAATCACACGAACTCAGTTTGAAGACCTTGGGTACAAGCTGCAATCACAGAAGGGGACAGCTTGGCCTCCATGGATCCATTTACAAAAGAGTAGACAGTACATGCAAATGTAAAAGCGCATAAATACACATTTCTTCTTAAAAAGCTAGACCAAGGACAGTGGGACACATAGCTAGCCAGGAGGAAATGGAGTCACTAAATAACTTTTCAAACAGCTAGCCGGTGGGACATATTCTATGATATTTTCTTTCAACAGCAACTAAGTAGGAAAATTGCCAAAAATTTCAGATTATTGACAGGTTTGTTTGGACAGAGAATTATTTGCCAAAATTTATTTGTTTATATCATTATTACAATTTCCAACACACCTTTTTATCTTCCCAATTACCTTTTTATCTCACATACATCACATTACAAAAAGTGTTATAGTAAAAATATCTCAAATAATTTACAATCCAAACAGAGCAGTGCCTGTCACCAGGTTGCATGTCTTTTAATTGTATACAAACAAGTAGCATTATCGGCCTATAAATTTTGAACTAACCAATCTATTATCACGTGCTAAGTCGTAATGGAGTTTAAGGTCCTACATTTTGTAGGTATGTATTTTGAATGCTCAGGAATATAGATCCTGTTGATCCTACATTTTGGATTAAAAGTTTTCTAATGACTTCAAATGTCCAATGGTTGGTTATTCATGATCAAGATTGAAATCAGCAGAAATAGACTTTTCCCCTGGTTGGGGCTCCAGGCTCCAGTCTCAAAGTAGAAGAGCAAACCTGACTCGCTGCATTCCAATCATCATGCTATATTTCTCCAGCTCATGGGTGCCCCCTTGTTTTGTTCATCCTACAAACAGCGCCCATCAATTACCACCCTTGGAAATTTGACAAATCGGTTGACCAAGATAAGTTTCCAGAAAAAAAAAAAAAAAAGAGAGACAAAATCAGCCAAATTGGAATCATCCAAAATGGCAAAACTACCCAGCGCCTCAAGTTCCATAGCAAAATAGGGGAAAAAAAGATTCGTTTATTCATCCAGGATATAATGCACTTGCTCGCTTTCCTGCTATGCAGCGTAGTAACAGCCTCTGATTTCTTGATACGAGAAGTTACCTGGATTTTCTTACATTGTCCGCTCCTAACAAGAATAACTACATGGTCATTTAAATTAAGTAGTATTGCCTTTTGGTTGGTTCGTAAAGAGGTTTGATAGAATTAGTGCAATTACCAGCACATAGTAGATAATGGGCGAAGCAAAAGGAAACGGAGTTGCAACCAAAAAGAAACTGAGCTGGACAGGAACGGACTCTGACCTCCTCACGAGTTGGATAATACTCTACGTGCTTGAAAATTTCAGCCCAATTGAACTTAATCTGGCACTAAGAGTATAATGCACTAGGCACATCAAGCATAATATGCTCGAATGTTCAAGAATTAGGGAAACTGTAACTGACAGCGGCGGTACGATTACTATTTTATGCTTCCTCAGAAACAGAGATGAGGTCCGGTGATTGTCCCGGTTGCCTTCTTGGGCTCTGATTGCTTGCTTGCCCGAGAAGGGAGAAACGGAATCCCAATTTGGGTCGCTTCCTTCTCTTCTGTTTTTGAGTACGATGTGCGGGAATTTGGATCGTGTGCTGTGCTGAGGAACAATGAAAGGGCCAAGCTCTGCTGCAACGATGGATGAGAATCGGGCGGAAACAATTGCGTCCACGCCATGATATCCATCTTGGGCCAAATATGGTACCATATACATAACGTCATTTCATTTGGAGCTCAAATATGGCTGAATTCCAACGGTGGACATTTTCTTTACCCAAAGTTTTTAGGCTTTTGAAGGGACTAACTCCAAGTCCAAACTCCTAATCCAATACTCTTCCGCCCGGTTTAATTAGATTCTGTATTTGGCAAGTTTCTTTTCCATTTTTAATGCAAGCGACTGGTAAAATAAAATAAAATAAAATTTTGGCAAGCTTTTTTTATTTTCTTTTTTGATTAAATGAATGGCATTTTTTTTTAAAATTTTCCTACAACGCGCGGGTGTTTAGTTGGCGCACTCCTACCAAATTTGTTTAGGAGTGCATTTGATAAAATTTGAATTCATTAAATTATTAAATTATTATATACTACATTTCATATATTTGAATGTATATCTTATAAATGAATATAGTTTATCACTAATTTTTTGAAATAAATTTTGTTCAAAAAATTCAGTGTCACTTAATTAATTCAGATATTATATTTTTTGTTATCAAACGTATCTAAAATATGTTAAGATCTAAACCCATTAAAATTATTAAATATAATTCCTTTAATAATTGTTATGTAGAGTGAAAATTCTAAAATTAAAAAATCTAGCAATTAACTCTGAAGTTGATGCATGTTTTGAAGACTTCTTACTTTGCTCGATTGAAAAGGTCAAAGGGAATTTGAAACCACCGGATCGTACGGTGTTTATCTGTGGAGCAAGAGCTTGGATAAATGGATTGTAATACCGAGATATGTGAAATAAAGAAATAACTAAAAAAGTGGGTAAAAAACGTGTTTAGGTTGTAATACAAAAAAAAAATTCTAAATAATTAGTTATCTTTTTTCCAAATGTTTTTCTCTATTCTTAAAGAAACAGAAACAGAAACAGAAAAGCTGCCCCATTACTTGGGAAAGTAAACTTTTACGGGGTTTGTTTGGATACCTCAATTATCCCAAATAATATTTCGCTTGCATCATAGACACATTTTTCAACCCATCTTTTTATATTTTCAACCACCTTTTTATCTCACATACATCACATCACAAAAAGTGCTACAGTAATTATTCCAAATAATACACTATCCAAACACTCCCTTAATAATATTAATGAAGTGTTTGGCTTGCATGTCGAAATCGGAATAATGAATTTTGATTATTCCTCCAAACATGTTTGGTTTAAAGTAGAATGATATCTAGCACTTTGATTCTTATTAAATGTTTGCAATAGTGGTCTACCAAATAATAAATATGAGTATCATTTCATTAATAATAATAATAATAATAGTAATAACTAATAAGATAGGTGTATAATGGATTATAGGGGAAAAAAGGAAAAATAAATTTTTTTAAAAAAAGTACTTCATTATAGAAAAGAAAAAAAAATAAAAACCTGAGTGCGATCGACTTGCCATTGCAGCAGGAGAGAATTTAGGGCCATTGTACTTTGTAGCGGTGGCTCCCCATCAGTTGGGAAAAACTTCAAATTGTAGGGGTAATCTAATAGTAATTGTTCACGCATTCACTACTCACTATTAACTGAATCAATATCAATTCTGAAATTCAAAAGTTAATTTCCGCAGATCGTACTAGGACGGTCCATGATTTAGACTTTAGAAAAACATGTCCACGCTCATCGCGATCCGAGACGCTGCCCTGACTGCCGGCGGGGAGTATTCTCCGGCGAAGGAAAAAGCAGCTAACAGAGGCATCTACAACGGCCGCTCTCCTCTTCTCCATCGCCGCGTAAAGCAGTTGCTAGGTGGCTTAAAGTTCAAGCTTCTATTTTGCCTCTCTTTGCTATGCCTTGTCGTCTGGTTCAGCTCCAAAATCGGTCCTTTCATGGGATGGGATCCTGATTTATCTTCTTCTATATCCGTTCCTAACAGGTATACGTGTATCTACTTTCGCTTGAAGATTTCCAGTCTCAGTTCTTTGTCTTGTAATGTTTTTTTTTTCCCCTTTCTTCTTCTTATTATTGTTATTCTTATTTTTGGGTAAAAACTAAATTGTGAATTGAGTATAGTCCCAGCTGTTTCTGCTGGTATAACGGTTAACTCCGTAAACGACCAGTAAGGATTGTTGATGAGGATGACTTGATATATGATACTAGTAGTACACTGAGCCTTAAGTGCAATCAAGTTTTAACTTTTTTTTTTTTTTTTTTGGGGAGAAAGTTTTAAGTTATAACCTTGTCAATGTAAGATTCTGGGAAGGTCTTAGAGCTGAAGTTTGAGCTTTGTGATTTCTTTTACTTCGGGTAGGTCGGGACACGATAAAGTTTGGATGAGATTTTTGTTACCTTTCTTGTGTCATAATTTACTTAAGTTATACATGTCTAGAAATTGACGAGGCAGATTATGGGAAATAGGATATAGCTCTAATTTTCTGGACGTACTGGTTTGGACCTAATTTCTCTCTTTCTTTTTATGCTTCACTTTTTGGGGAAGGTTTATATGATGTTCATCAATTGCGATAGCCTGTTCGGGATTTTACTGTTTCTCTTAAGGTGAATCTAACCTAACTGTTTGAAATAGAGTTGCTTCTTCTTCTACGAAGTCATCACTCTTTCACCATGTATTTGCTTTAAATGCTAGACTTCATGTTGAAATGATGTTAAATGGTGTCTTTAGAGTCAAGACTTTGCTAGCAAGCTATTTCTTCCTGGTTAAATTTCTCAAGTCTATTTGAGTGTCGAAACTCGGCCTTTGATTCTTTGGAAGTTTCTACTCGAGTTGAGAGCAAAGTTGCCATCTTTTGTCAGGTTGCATCCGGATCAGTTGGATTTTGCATGATAGGACTTAAACTTTGTTAATGTCATTAATGGAGTTAGGATATGTAACTTATTCACCACATATTTCGCCCTCAATACATCAAGTGGCCTCAAGGATCCCTGATTTCCTTTCCTTTGCCAACATTACATCATGCTACCTGACTCATAGACAGATTAATGTCTTAATTTATTAATCATCGGTTTTGCAGTTCACTGTTTGTGAATTTTAAGGTGCATGTGATAATTCTAAAACTTGCACATTCTAATGTCAGCTTTAATCTGTATCTTTACAGGGGCAGCTACACGGTGCTCATAAATACATGGAAGCGAAATTCTTTACTTAAGCAGTCTGTTGCTCACTACGCATCGTGCAGTGGTACCGATGCTATACATGTCATATGGAGTGAAAGTGACCCACCATCAGACCAACTGAGAGCTCATCTTAAGAACATAGTGTTGAAAAAGTCACAGACAGCTCACAAGCCCAATTTCAGGTTTGACCTGAATGAGGAAGATAATCTGAACAATAGATTCAAACCAATTTCTGATCTCAGAACTGATGCAATTTTCTCAGTTGATGATGATGTAATTGTTCCATGTCGTACTCTGGATTTTTCATTTACTGTGTGGCAAAGTGCTCCACATACCATGGTAGGCTTCGTTCCGCGCATGCACTGGCTGGATGAGGAGGTCAGGTGTTCTTTTGCTCTTTTTGACCAGAAAACAATTTGGCATTCCAAATATGCCTCTTCATCTTATTCTCTCCTCCTTTGTTTTCCTTTGATGGGAATAATGAAGTCTTAGTTCACTTCTTCTAATGTTGTATGCTTTGTTGCTTTTTTAACTACTTTTTGGTATTGTCTTTTAAAATCATATACTCTAATTTATGGACACATCTAACACAATCCCGTCTTCGAATTGAGGCAATAATTTGTTCTACAAGTGACTTAATTCTTCATTACTTTTCCAAATTTCTGCTGCTATAAAAGCACATGCACATAAATGGACCAGAAAGTTAAAAATTTGTCTTATCATGTGATTTACTATAAAATCAACCTATTTGCAACTTTCTAAGATCTCCAATTCTCAAGGAGCATCTCTTTGCAAAAAATATTTGGTATTACTGACATAACTAATCCATAGCCCTTACTGCTTCTGTCAAACAAGTCATTCATGTTTCCTTCTAGTATGTTTCACATATATTGCTTCATATATTACAGAAAAACGGCATGGCACATTATAAATATGGTGGGTGGTGGTCAGTCTGGTGGATGGGCACTTACAGTATGGTCCTCACAAAAGCAGCTTTTTTTCATCAGAAGTACCTAGATTTGTACACAAACAAGATGCCTTCATCCATTCATGACTATGTGATGAGGGAGAGGTATGCTTGAATGACTTTTTTCCAGCAAATTTTTTCTTCTTTGAGGTTTGATGCTTATACCTGATCTGTGACTGGTTTTGACCTCATCTGTGATTTTCATGGCAGAAACTGCGAAGACATAGCAATGTCTCTGCTTGTAGCAAATGCTACAGACACCCCACCAATATGGGTTAAAGGTAATTTCTTCATACTCCGTTTATTATTATTTCTTGTTTTAATTCTTGCAACTGAGAACTGTATTCTTTTGTAGATCCTATGGTTTTATGAAACATATTGAGATACTTGGTCTTTAATAGAAGTCTTGTTAATGTATTTAGCATCACCACTACAACTCACTTTTCTCGCAACCATTCATGACATGCACAGAGTACTTGGTCTTTAATTGAACTGCTATGGTCGCCTTTTTCTCTTTTCCCTAGCAAACCATGTAAGTGGGCGATATCTTCTTATTGCCATTAATTCTGGCCTGTCTACCTACACTGGACAGCCCTGTCGAGGTATATCAGAATTCAGATACTTGAAATTCCTCATGTTCACACTCCTTTAAATTTGGTAGTTTATGTTACTCAGTTATCGTATTCATTCATTTTTTGTTTGTTGTTTCTTGTGGGCTACGAATGCACATAAGGGATAGTAAATTCAAAGTCAAGGTTGTGATCCTTTTGAGTTACCTTGGCCTCGAAATTTGAAAAGAGGAGAGGAAAAAAATGGAGTAAATGAAAGAGGAAGTGTAACATTAGACCATAGGCTGTGAAATTTGGTGAGATGAATAAATAAATAATAAGTGCAGTCATTCTCTGTCATGCAATTAGAAAGCATGGAGTACTTTGTTAGTCTTTTGAAGGTCTAATTGGTGATTGATCATGGGCAACACTCAACAACTTGTGCCACTTTTCAGGGAAAATATACGAGATAGGTTCTTCAGGGATTAGCAGTCTAAATGGGCACAGTGACAAGAGGAACAAATGCCTGAACGATTTCGTCTCGCTGTATGGAACAATGCCTTTGGTGTCAACAAATGTAAAGGCCGTGGAGGCAAGAAATGAGTGGTTCTGGTAGTTTAGCTGATTGATCTACGGGCTAGAACTCCTTTTTCCTTGTATAGGTACTTTGCCCCTCAATCGCTCATTTTGAATCCTCCGTCGTGGATGTAATATGGCCGATATGCACCTCTGCAGTTTTGTAACTCTTAGACAACCCCGGTTTGTCAAACACGGCATGCATGTGTGTTTACAAAAAACGTTGATACGTTCCATGTAATGTAATGCTCATGTAACAGCTGCTCAAGATTATTGATGAATAATGACTAAGTAGCCACCTGTTTGATAAATCAATTTAATACTTAATGAATTTAGAGATGCTTTTGATAATCAAAAATAAAATATCTCAATTAATTAAATGATATTAAATTTTTTAAATAAAATTTATTCCAAAAAATAAGTTATTTATTTATAGTAATTTAATCTGATATATATTTAAAAATATCAAATTTAGCAACTTAACGGATTTAGATTTTGTACTTCAATTTTATTAAAAGCACCTTTAATTGAATAATAATTAGTTGTCAACTGGGCTTAGGAATTGGGGTAACACTGTGGAGCTAAAGGTTGGGACTCGGATGGGAATTGTAAGGGCCCTTGTGTTGCTGGCCTGTTGTATACCGGGTTGAAGAAGTCGGTGTGAAGATGCCCGAGTCCACGACAGCAAAATGAGCTGGGATGTAGGAATTCGAACAACGCGCCTGTGGATTTAGTATTTTAGTGGTGGGTCCTGGGTTTTTTATTTAGACAGAGCGTCCCGAGTCCTTCGCATCCGTGAGTCAGAGTGGGGTCCGCAGTCCGCATACATAGATTTGCTACAAAGAGACAAAAGGCCTTTGACCCACTTCCCAGTTCCCACCCACGTGTCTTTTGAGTGCTAGGACTGAGGGAGCTGTGGCTTCGGAGTTCGGACAGGGAAGCGCATGTGGGACGTATGAAACTTTTTGTTTACTAAACTTTACTATTGGATCAATTATTTACATAACTCCAAAGGCCATTTGGCACCAAATGGCAATTGGTGGCATCTGGAGACGTGTCTGCTCGTAAATATCATCAATCCTAAATATTAGACGCACTAATCGTTTCGCAAAAAAAAATCCTAAATATTAGACAGGGAGAGCTAACAGAGTCGGTCCGAGTCATCGGACCTTTTAATTCCATATTTCAATTTTGACTCCTACTTTTTTTTTTTGACACTTAACCTCTAAGAGATCCTCTATTATACTAAGTGAGTGTTTATTTTCAAATTTTCTACTTCCTTTCTTTGAACATTGAATTTTAACCTGTGATTTGATTTTGACCATCTAATTGATTGCGATAAAGTTTTACGCGACATTAGTGTGTGTATTTCTATATATATATATATATATTATTAGGTAATACACTAATAATTGAATTGTTTAAAAAATTTATAACAAATAAAAGATCCAATAAACAAAAATTCATTAGAGAAAAAGCAACCAAAAAAATGTCTGATTATTGACATGTGAATATGTGATTGTAAAAATGGGTAGTTGACTTTGAACTGTCGACTTATAGGGAAATAGAATACAATTTTTTCTTAATTTCTTAAATTGGAGAATATATGAGATTGATTTGTAGAAAATATATTTAATTTCTTCAATTTTGTAAATTGGACAGTGGACATCTTAATTTTTTTGTTACGGAATTTTTTATTTGCTTAAAAATTAAAATTTGATCAAAGAAAACTAATTTGGACTAGAAAATAGATAGAAGACCAAAAAAGGAAATAAAATCAATATAGCAGAGGGTATTTTTGTCTCATAGGAGTTAAGTGACACGAACTATAAATTAGAAGGTAAAAATGAAAATCGAGATATATCTTAAGGGGATAAATTATAATTAACCATTTTTTCAAGGCTTTTTTTTTGTGAAAAGGGATGAGATCTTAAGAAATGAAGAGAAAAGATGTAGATTAAAACTCAAACTTCTAAAGGTGTCCCAATTTTGGCTACTAAATCAATACTTTCTCGACTCTTCTATTTTCATAAACATCAACTTGTTCAAATTTTGGCTTCCCATCCATTTCTTCTAAATTTTTACTCTTGATCCATCAATAAGGCCAAATTTTCTCACGCTCGTAAATTGTTAGGTACTTCGGTTCGTTCTAGATAATTTTGGTAGACTATAGTCAATACTCTTATAACTAGTGTGGGAGGAAGGAAATGAATAGAAAAGAAAGGTTTTGAAAGGATAATAAACTTTTTTCCATTGTTTGAGAGTAAAAATGAAAAGAAAGAGAAAAAAATTAGAAAGATTTCACTTCCCTCTATGTCTTGGAAAACTTTGGGCGGAAAGGAAAAGAAGACATGTAGCTTTAAGTGAATTTTTTAATGTAACAATATTGCCCTTAAAATTGTGATACAAAAAATTTTATTTTTCGATGAGTCTCTCAACTTATTTGATTCACACTTGTTTATAAAAAGGGCAAATTTGTAAAGTAACTTGTTTGAGTATCTTTTCTTTTCATTTCTCTTCAACTCCCTAATAAAATAAAAAAATCACTAACCTTTTTTTCTTTTTTAAAACTTCCAAACAACATATATAGAAACTTGGATCATTTCCCGTCCTTTCTTTTCTTTTTCTAACATCTCCTTTCTCTTCTTTTCTATTCTAAATTCCCAAACTAGGTATTAGCCAGTACGGTTTTTCGTTCGCCTCCCTCGATGAACCTTTCGTGGAATGACTGCTGAAAGAGGGGAAAAGCTTACAGAGAGTATTTTTTATTTTCATTTTAAAGATTGGTGTATTGTGTAAATTCTCACTTGTTTGTAAATCACGTGGTATATATAAAACCCAGATATCAGTGGTATATAATGATGGTAAAAAAAAAAAATGAAGATCAATGATGATTTGGATTGTAAATCAATGTATGATAGAAAAAGCAACTATCGAATATTACAGCATTGGAGTCAAATATTTTCCGCCAATATTATTGGGTAATGCTGCTTTAGTTCGAGTCTCTTTCTGCTTTTACTGCTTTCTTTTCTCCATCTTGTGCATCAAGATTTTGTACTTTTATCACCTTTTTATTTCTCGGAAACCGTAAGGCCTTGTTTGCGTCATGTATCTTAGAAGGTTTTAGGTTTGACTGAACTTCCCACTGTTCTATATATCGTTTATATTTTCTTAAAAACAAAAAGGTTCCCTTTAAAACATCCTACACATTATTCAGTCAATTGTCTACAGAAAAATGGGGAAAAAAAAAACAGAGAAAAGACATGCTTGATTGAAACCTAGCACTAAGTTAATCCTCTTACCAAAGAATGTCAAGCCATGCATATTCACTTGTACACTCGATTAAGAAAAAACGCCTAAATAAACTTGGTCTACGTGCTTATTTTATGTATAAGAACAGGATCCATAGGTCAAATTTATCTAAATACATTATACACTACAATTATTTACGCAATTAACCACTTCTTTTCACTCACGTACTGGTCTGTTTGGATTGTGAATTATTAGAGATATTTATACTGTAGTACTTTTTGTGATGTGATGTATATGAGATAAAAAGGTAATTGGGAAGGTAAAAAGGTGTATTGGAAATTGTAATGATGATGTAAGCAAATAAATTTGGGGAAATAAAGCCCAATCCAAACAAAAAAATACTACAGTAAATACTACTAAACAAAATTTTCAAATAACCTTCTATCCAAACAAACCCACCAAGAAAGGGGAATGGAGCAACGAGAATGAGGAATAAATTCTCTTTAGCACCAAAAAAAAAAAAAAATCCATCATCACTTGGCAGGGGAAAAACCCGATAAGAAAATGAACATAGACTAAAGACTTACGAAAAATTACCGAGTTGAGAATTTGGTACACTTATTGGCTGCAACGTTTATATGTACAATTGCAGGTGGTAAGTTTTGAATCCGATACCTCTCATTTACACCTACTCCTCCTCGTGTATCTCTGCCCCCAATTAAGACTTGATTAAAGAATGATAACACGGCATTTGTAAAAGGTCTTCGATTCAGTTGACTAAACCAAACCATGGTATTGGATTGTCAAACCAAACATAGGAAACTGAAAATTTCAATGTTTAGTGTCTTTACCAATGCGGTACGGTAATCTTAATTCTTAAATGTCAGCAGGCATTGGAGTTTGAAAATGAGAAATCAACTCAGCAAAGCAAAGAAAGTAGGAAAAACCAACCGACCTCCCCCAACTAATCCCATCTTTCTATTTTGCCGAGTGTGACTTGAACGACTGGACAATCTGTGTCTTCCATCTACTTCGCCCATGGTTGCTTGATTGGTTTCGCCTTAATTTATCAGATTTAGCTTTGCCATTGTGCACTAAATTTGTTGAGTTTTTTTTTTTTTTTTTTTGGGGGTGGGGTTGTTTTTCCCCTTGTCCTGGTTGCTTGTCAGCCAACGACAACATCTTGGAAATTTTTATAAAGACGGGCACTGAGTATAAAAAAAGTGTAAGTGACTATGTGGTGGTCCAAGGTTTCTGAGGGAGCACTTGAAAAGAAAAAGAGAATTGTTCATTTGTTTTTTCTTGCCACCTGCACACTTCATACTTTATATATCTAGATGTTTTTGTTGCGATACAGTGGATTTTTTTTTTTTTTGAGTTGGCCAAGAAAGCAATAATATTCTCCTCATGGAAAATGTACTCAGGGTGAGCTTATTCACTTATCCTAGTAATTGCAGTGACATAAAACCGAGAAAATAAAAACAAGAGAGTTAACTTATACTGTCTGAACCGTAGTTTTCGGTGATAGTAGAGAACTAGTTTACCTTGTTTGGATTGTATTTTTTTTTTAAATTTTTGTAGAAAAAATTATTGTAATAATTTAATATATGTGAGGTACAAAGATGATTGAAAAATATGTCCACGAAAAATGTAGCATTTTTTCTTTGAAAACTTGCAATCCAAACGCAATAGGTAGTGATGTCACTAGAGATTGATTATTTCAATTGATTATATATTCTAAATTTGGATAATAAATTATTATAATGCTTTTATTTATTTTTTATTCAATTTAAAGTTTTTAATAACCAAAAAGATAAAATTTATAATCAATAAAGAGTAAATTTTATCTAGTTTGTTTATTTTCTATAATTACTTTTTATAATTAATTTTTGTAAAATCTAAAGCAAACGAGAATAGCGCCTGTACTGGCAGTAGCAGCAGTAGTAGTAATAATAAAAATAAATAATAATAATAATGTAGCCATCAGATGCTTCAGTAACGAAATCGATGGACAGTTTGGACAGACTTCATCACTTGCAGTACGAATCCTTCAAGTTGCAAGAAGGTTAGATCAGTAGTATGCGAAGGGAATACTCCCAAACAAACTTCTCTGACTGATTTGTCTTTAGAGACTTGAGATTCAATGATAGGACCAACAGATTATGTCAAATAAAAAAAAAAACAAAAATGATAGGACTAACAGAGGTAGTTTTTGAAATCACAACAGTCAAGTAGTAGATTCGGTCCTTTTCTCTCCGTCTCTGGATGGATGGTTACAGATAGATAACTGTTTTGGGTTATTAACACATATGTACTAAATGTGTAGGGGTGTGGCAAGACCGTTCCATTTTTTGTGATGTGGCAAAACGTTATTGGATAATTTGTGGTCGTCCTTGGACGTGATAACTGCATGTGTTTGTGCCAAAAAAAATTCCGAATGGAAATGTTGTTATTATATTTTTTAAAAGAATGCTACATTTTTTTTATTTGTTAATTTATTATAATAACTATTTGCCTTCACTTTCGTTGTATCCTATTGGACCGCTTTGGCATTTGTCTTTCCCCTTTTCCCAGGTGCATTGGGACTTGATTGTGGTAATTGTAATAATCCAGTTTGGTTGAAGGACAATTGTATTACAATTTTGCCCTCCTATCGCATTTTTCTTACCCATAACAAGAAATTGGTTTTGGTTTTACGGTGTTCTTCATCTTCTTCGTGCTCATGTCAAGAGGTAAAATTCTATTTACCCTTGGGTTGTATTTGTGAAAAAACATAATTCCATTACTGTTGGCGGCTATTGAAAGGAGTTTCTTGATTTGACTGTAGCACTTTCTTTGCTCTGTCCAACCCATCGCTGCCGGTAAAGCCATGCATTGTTGCCCGGATTTTCTGCTTATGCTAACGGTTAGTGATGTGTTTACTCTTTGCATTCCTTTTTTGTGTCATTGTTTATAGCACGACATCCTATCTTCTCTCTTACATGATTGTCTTTGGCAGTTGCTTTGCTCAGTTCTTATTTTCTTACATGATTGTCTTTGGCAGTTGCTTTGCTCAGTTCTTATTTTCTCTTTTATTGCTCTGTTCCTTCGAAGCCTCTTCTTGGTTTTGCCCTTCTTGATACAGATCGGTCAGGTGAGCTTTTTCTTTCACTGAACTATCTCATCTATAATGCTGTTTATTCCATCTTATTCTGTTCTTCAGTTGGAAGAACAATTGATACATCGTGTCCCGAGCTTGTGAGCAAAAGATCAATTTGTGCAGCTCCAAAACCATCAGGACGTTCAAGTACTACAGAACTTGCGTCACTTTTGATACTATCTCCCGATAGTGTCCTAGCATTGCTCAGATTTTGAGTTCCAAAAAGTTTTTGCTCTTCTTGATACAGATTGGTCAGGTGAGCTTTTTCTTTTACTGAACTATCTCATCTATAATGCTGTTTTTTGGTCGGTCATTCGTGGACTAACTCAGCTTTACTTTGTTTATGGGTGTTTTGTATTTTGCCGTTGCATTAAGGTAAGCCTATTTTAAATTTCCTGTCTTCTTTGAGTCTTTATTCTTGTGTTCTAACTTTTTCCCCCGTTTCCCATTTACATTTTGCATGCAACTTTCTTCGTCTGTGGTTGCTGTAAGGAACTTTCTTTCTTTGTCATATTCTCTTACATATCAGCAGCTTGTATTGTTTCAGGTTAGCTGATCATTCTCTCTCTCTTTTTTTTTTTATAGCTTTTTGCTCTACCAGTTTTTTGTTTCTTCGCCATCTTCTATTATATACTCTGCAACCTGTTTTTTTTTTGCTGTAGGTTACATGTTCGTTCTTTTTTCCCTCTTTTTACTTTTTGTTTTGGCAGTTTTTGTTTCTTCTTAAACTCCTGGAAAAGGATATGAGTTTGTCCGAGAATTGTTCCAGAGTTCTTATTGATATCGTTCGTCAGCCGACTTCGCAGGAAGTAAAGTAAGTTTGATTCTCAATTTTTGAAATTGACAAGCTTTTTAATTAATATTTGGCGCTCTTTTCTGTTATATTCAAAATTATGTCATTCCTTTTGGAGTTTTTGTGATGTGAAAAGCTAAGTGCTCGCTTATTTCTAACATGTTTGCAAAATGATTACTGAATTTTGGTGAATTTGGAGTTTTAATTGAGAAAAAGCTTCGAAATTGATCGAAATTCAATTTGCCAGACCAGCGTAGCATTGGGCTGAGAGATGCTACTCCAAAGAAGAAGAAGCAATGTAATTGCAAAAACTCAAGATGCTTGAAGTTGTAAGTACAATTTGCCTCATTTTTAAGCTTTTTTTTGCATTGCATTGCATTGCAATTAGCATGTTTATCTTTTGCTTTTGCCACACAGTAGCATCTTATACTTCAATCTTGTTATAAAGAGTACTTCAACTATATGAGAGATAAAGATGATGTTTTGCTATTTTTTAGTATTACCTACTTTCTTTTTTTTTTCCGAAACGTTAGAAGACTTGCATTGATCTAAGCAGAATTTGAGAAGTGGAGAAGCGTGTGTAGGTGCAATGGGGTAAGAACTTCTGTAATTGAGTTTTATAAGAGTCCCATAGGTCTTCTCTCATGCTTCATGTCCTTCAGTCTGAAGTGCTCATTTTTGGCATTATGCTTGAAATTGATGGACAGAGATTTATTTCAAAATTCCGCAACTTACCTACTCCATTTTGTGTTCAGAGTAGTCTTTTAAGGTACAACTGGGGAATCCTTATAATTTTCCCTTGGTACCCTGTATTTCATGTGCATTATTATAATTAGCCAATTTATTATTACAGTTACTCATTAACTTTTTGTATCTGTAACATTATTCATAAACTATGTTATCCTTATTTATTAATACTAATGAATTTCCTTTATTCTCTGTGGTTAATCAATAAACATGGTTTGATAAATAAAAATACTAAAAAATGGTAAAAATCAATTACAAATTGAACTTTACATCCACTAACAATTTCCTTTTAACGAACATTTACCTTGTTATCCATCTTAGCACTAGTTCACCGACTTCATATATAGCTATCTTTTATTTTACCAAAAAATTTTACATTGAAATATGGTAGCATGCGTTTCTAAACCAACAAAATTTTCACAATATATTTTACCATTATCCACCATTTCATATGCAATTTATGAAATCATCACTTTCTACTTTATGGATCAAGCTTTAGATATAAACGGAATCAACATCAACAACTGACAAGCCATTTCTACTGCTTTTCCATTTATAACTTTTAATGCTTGGACCATTCTACCATTTTCAGCTATCATGTATACCACTCTCCTTAATTTTCCATATCCACCTCAACAACCGCAAATAACACACACACCCAGTCCATCGATTGTGAGTGGTGTGTGTGCGTAGCTCATAAGTTTCTCAGTGTGGCCTGAAAGTTAGCATGCCTTTTGGGTTGGGCTGTGAGTTTCGCTTATGGGCTGGGTGTGTGTGTTATTTGCGGTTGTTGAGGGGGGTATACCACTCTCCTACATTTGTCCCTTTCTTACTTTCAATTTTCATTGTATGATTTCAGCCTATTTCACTTCCACACCCAACTCTCATCTTAATCATTCCATATTTATCTTAATCTAAACTTAATAGCCTATATAGTTTACATGCTTCTTCTTACTCTAACATCACACCAACTCTCAATAACCAATACAAGTTAGGGCATAATTGCATTGATCCACCGCGCGTAGCGCGGAGACCACCTCCTAGTCTATCTGTAACTACAAATCGGGTAATGCATTTTTCCCCTTTTGGGGCTACCAATTTCTATTAAGAAAATTTTCAACCACAAATCGAGTCTATTGGAATAGGAGTATTTACGGGCAACCTTGGTGGAGGACATTTATCAATTAATTTTGTTGTTTCAAACGTGCTCCTTTTACTTAGTAAGAAAGGAATATATAATCATGCTAGTATTAGAATTAGCTCATATGCCATAGGCATAATCGAAGATGAGGAACTTTGGATTCCTCAGTGTCAAAGCACACTGCGTGTATAGATCACTCGAGCCTTTGCTCGCAAATATATAGTTTTGATAATCTATAAAATCACTTATCATTTCAAAAAAAAAAAAAAGAAATAAAAGTATTTACAACTTTGCCGCGCCGTATTCTATAAAATGTTAATGACTGGTTGGCCGCTAATATGATGGTAGTACTAATATGACATTACCAAGTCGTCTTATAAGATTTTTTTTTTTCTTTTTGTCTCTCGAAATAAGGCATCTTATAAACATGGTAAAATTCTATAGTGATGGCAGAAATTTCAAAATTTAAATGATTAAAATTAATGCAATTTTAAACATCCAAAATATATTTTAAAAATATTATTTATACTCTTATTTTTATTAATCACGCTCCCATGATGATTTTAATCTAATACAATTTTCATATAATTGTAAATATAACTTGAAAAAAAGAAGGCACCACAGTTATAAACTTGATATGAATAAAATGAAAGGAAGGATGTACTTGTAAAATATAAATACAGATTTTAAATTTAAATTCCCCTTAATGGACATGTAAACGCTATAGTGGGTGTAAAGCGGGCAGCCACCCCAACGCATTCTCTCTCTCTCTTTCCAAATTCCAACTTTCCAACTTCCAAGTTGTCAACCGAGTCAATTTCTGCTGTAAAAGTCTATGAAGTGATCCAGCCACCACACCAGTAGTAGTACCGGCAGTTCAAGTTCGTAAGAGGCACTTATTGTAAAGTAATTCGTCCTCCTCTCTAACACTAAATAACTTGATCCCGATCCTAATAAATCTTGCTAGTTAGTTGTTTTAGGTGACTAATTACATCTACGAAAAGTATATTCCCATCAATTTTTCACTCCGATCACTTTTCATCATCCATCATGCCTTCTCGTGAACTTCCACCGACGCCACAGCCGCCGCCACTCCACCACCTGGAACCCCCTCTTGCCGGCTCCGTCGCCGCCGCTTTCTCTCTCCTCATTCTCTGCACTTTTTGTTTCCGCAAAGTCTCCCGCAAACGCACCGTCCCATCTTCAGACACCGATTCCAAGCCTCCCCACCGCTTCTCCTACTCCTCCCTCCGCCGGGCCACCTCCGCTTTCTCCCCCTCCCTTCGCCTCGGTCAAGGTGGCTTCGGCTCCGTCTACCGGGGCACCCTTAAGCCTGGCATCCAAGTAGCCGTTAAGCTCATGGATTCCGGGTCCCTACAGGGCGAGCGCGAGTTTCAGAACGAGCTGTTTTTAGCCGGGAGAATCGACGCCAAATACATCGTCTCTGTTTTGGGTTTTTCTTCTGATCCGAGACGACGCCGTATGCTGCTCGTTTATGAGCTCATGGCTAGTGGAAGCTTGCAGGATTGTCTATTGCATCGTAAGTGTGCTGAATTAAAAGATTGGAACAAAAGATTTTCAATTGCTTTAGATATAGCTAAAGGGCTCGAATACTTGCATCATTTCTGTGATCCTCCTATAGTTCACGGTGATATTAAGCCTAGTAATGTCCTATTGGATGCTAATTTTGATGCTAAAATTGGCGATTTTGGGTTAGCAAGGTTAAAATCAGATGAGGGTCAGGTTGAGATTGAGGTGAAAAAAGAGGGAAATTCGGTGGAGGATAATGGATCAGTAGCTGAGGAGACGGAGAGTGTGATAACGGCTAGTGTTTGTGATGGGTGTGATGGGGGTGTGGAACAGTCCCCAGAGAGTTGTTTTGTTGCGGTGGAGGCTTCGCCGGAGACGGTGCTGACTGCGGAATTGTCCCCGGAGACAACTATGGTGGTCTCGCCGAGAACAGCGGCTGCAATGGCAACTCCACTGGAAGGTTTGGACGAGAATAGTGTTTTAGCGGCTAATTTTGATAGGACTGGTGTCCAGAGTGGGGGAGAATTGGGCAGTGGTGGGGGTAAGATTGCGAAAAAGAAGAAGAAGAGTTTTTCTGGGAAAGATTGGTGGTGGAAGCAAGATAATGGAGACGTTGAATCGGGGGTGGTGAAGGATTATGTGATGGAATGGATTGGAAATGAGATTAAGAAAGAGAGGCCGAAGAGTGAATGGATTGGGACTTCATCAACTTCTGTAGCAGTTGGGAAAAGTGAAAAACAGAAGAAGAAGAAAAACCGGAGGCGGTTAGATTGGTGGGTGTCGTTGGATGATGACAAGAACGTGAAGAAGGATAAGAGGAGGCCAGCAAGGGAATGGTGGAAGGAGGAGTACTGTGAAGAGCTTGAGCGGAAGAAGAAGAAGAAGAAAAAGTTAGAGCAAGGTTCGGTGAGTGATGACTGTTACAGTGAGAATTGGTGGCCTAGGGATGACGATATGTATTCTGATAAAAAGAAGAAAAGGAGTCGGAGTCGGAGGAGTAGTAAGAGTAGTATGGATTGGTGGTTGGATGGACTTAGCGGGGACCTCTGGAGGGCTCGAAGGAATAGTTATGACTCTGCTAGTGGGGAGATTCCTAAGAGCGGTGGTATTAGCAGCACACCTAGTATGAGAGGAACTGTTTGTTACATTGCACCAGAGTATGGTGTTGGTGGTGACTTGTCTGAGAAGTGCGATGTCTATAGTTTTGGGGTTCTCTTACTGGTTCTTATTGCTGGGCGTAGACCGCTTCAAGTGAGCGGATCGCCAATGTCAGAGTTCCAACGAGCAAATCTCTTATCCTGGGCACGTCATCTTGCACGTGCAGGAAAACTTATTGATCTGGTGGATCAATCCGTACATTCTTTGGATAAAGAACAAGCTCTACTGTGCATCACTGTAGCCCTGCTCTGCCTGCAAAAGTCTCCTGCTCGCCGGCCTTCAATGAAAGAGGTGGTTGGAGTGCTCTCAGGAGACTTGGAATCCCCAAAACTTCCAATAGAATTTTCGCCTTCACCTCCCTCCCGGTTTCCTTATAAGTCCCGCAAAAGGGACCAATGAGTTCTGTGTTTGATAGCAAATTTTGGCGAAAGCCATATTCTTTTCTGGGAAATTGTTCCTGCTCATGTAATATGTGAGGGAAAAAGATGGGAATTCACCCGATGAGAAGATTTCTTCTTGATCTAACAATCTTGTACAATACATTTATAGCTTCTAAATTTGTTTTTCATTGAGAGGCATTGACTCATTTCAACTTAACATATCATGTTCAGGATCGCCAGGTGTTTGTTGCACAATGCTAATTAATAACAACAGGGATGCAGGTTGAGTTTCTCCATCTTTCATGAGAAACAATTCATGTCAAACCCTCCATTTCAGGGGGGTAAAATGATTTGAAAATTCCAGTCTGATGCAGTAATGCGAGCACAACCCAAATGACATGCTTTTACACTATTGCATAAGGTCTTTGGGCTGCACGTTTTTCCTTCATGTGTATTGCTTGGGTTTTGCCTGGATTAATCATCAGCATCCTCATATATAACTGTTAGAGAGGCTCTTCAGAGCTTCTGAGTGCTTTAATATGGTGCTCACGATAATCATACTTGAAAGCTCGAATGGTGTTACATAACAGACAGAGCAGTGAAGAAATCTGGATAGGTTCTGCAGATAATCCTTTTTCTAAGATGGGGGAGAATATCTTAATTCGTCATCATTGGCTGCTGACTCAGGTACAGTAAATTTTTGTCTTCAGGATATTCGTTGTGTACAAACAGCATCCAGTTGCAGGCGCGCCTTCAGTTTTGAATGTAAGGTACTTCTGTATTACCTCATCAATTCTTCATGTTGCATTAGATGTATTCTAAATTCAGTAATCTTTCTTGTGATATCCATTTTTGGAATTACCATCTGTTTCTGCATGACCTGACAGTAACCAATATTGAGTTAAGATCTCATTTTTGCTGTCTGCAAGTGACAACCTCTAGATATATGGTCCTTGCCTCTCAACCTAGCATTATCCCTTAGGGTAGCATAATAAATTTAACATGATACCTAAATTCTTGTGCTTCTTATTGTTGTTGTTATCCAATATTGAGTTAAGATCTCATTTTTGCTGTCTGCAAGTGACTACCTCTAGATATATGGTCCTTGCCTCTCAACCTAGCACTATCCCTTAGGGTAGCATAATAAATTTAACATGATACCTAAATTCTTGTGCTTCTTATTGTTGTTGTTATCCAATATTGAGTTAAGATCTCATTTTTGCTGTCTGCAAGTGACAACCTCTAGATATATGGTCCTTGCCTCTCAACCTAGCACTATCCCTTAGGGTAGCATAATAAATTTAACATGATACCTAAATTCTTGTGCTTCTTATTGTTGTTGTTATCATTTGTACATATCCGGTTGATCTCGTATTTATCAAGGGAAGGTTACCATAGGTCAAATGCTCTGCAGCTACAATAAAATGAAAAACCAAACCGTGTATATCTTCTCTCCATGTCTTTCTTTTCTTCTTCTTCTTCTTTTTTTCAAATTCTAAAATTTAAACGATACCATTCTGTACTTCCATTTTGAATTTTTTGCAGTCTCCCATGGTTATACTGTGTCAATTGTGTACATGTCAGGCTGCTAGAACATGACTGACGTGAAGGAGAACTTTGTCTTTCCAAGAATATTTTGTTGGTTGATGAAGTTCATCAATCGATTTGAATGTTTTGAATGGTTTTTACCTGAAACTTCTTGACTGTTATTTTAAAAAACGTGAACTTTCAGCGTAAAAGCAATTTAAAGTGGGGTCAAACCTGTCAGATTTTAGGAATGAACTGGGAGGAAGCAACTGCAAAAGCTATCTGCAATCAGGATGACAATCATTTGGAGAAAAGAGGGTCTTTTTTGGGTTTTCCTTTTTGGGGTGGGGGGAGGAGGGGGCAGTAGCTTTACTTAATTAAGAAAATCTATTAAGTTGGGAAGAATCACTTCTCAAAAATCTGCTTTACTGTATCCGGAAAACAATAGCAGCACTATGTTTGTTATTCACTTGCCCTTGTTTTATTGCATATAAGCCTATGATTTGTTTGAAATAACAGACATTATATGTCCGTGGTAAGAAGTTTGCTGGAGTCCAGGCATACGGTATCTGTGCTTGATCATGTGGCTTCTAGCTCAGTCTTGTTTATTATCTTGATCAGCTATCAGTTGTTCAACTGGACTCGGTATATTTACTGAGTTCATATGCTGCTAAATATAATTTCTTTCAAAATTTTGCACCAACTACATCCTTAACTTTGGCTATCCAGGTGTGTATAGAATGATTTGCTTTATATTATGGGCAGGGAAAAAATTGTGGCAGTTCATATTGATTCACAGGGATGCGAAATGCTCGTTACCAAATTGATTTCTGATTGATGGATCTTTGTTCATCTCAGCCCGGTTGGAGAATGAAACTTACATGTAAGAATGTTCTCATGATTTCAGCCCGGTTTAAACAAGCTGACATTGAATTGGCTTGTAAAGGATCTCCTCTTCTGCATTTTTATTGCTTGTACAGATACTCTGTCTTTATGAATCCATAGGAAAAGATCTTGCGGCTTGTTATCGGTTACATATTATTGGATAACTGGGGATGCATATTGCTCTGAATCTGATCTGGCGGATTGACGCCAAGTGTTTTTGTTTTGAACTTAGACCATTTTCCAAATTCCTTGCCCACGTAAAAAGTGAGTTAAATCGCTTTGTAGTCCAGAAGAGGATGACAAAACTCAGTTTGGATTCAAAAACCTTGTTCACTATGAGAGTGCTCATCTGATTCCTAGGTGTATCGAGTTGCAATGAGGAGGTAATTGGATTGTGAAAACAACAGTTGGGGTTTCAGAAAAATGAGGCAGGCGACAATATCTCGCTATGTCTTGGTTAAGAACAAAGATAAGGCCTACAGACTGGTGAGGAACCAAAACCAGCATGTTAAGAACGCCGGCAATAGCGGTGAATGGCCCCGAGTGTCGTGGAGCAACCTTCTTGGCCAATCAGCAGCTGGGAAGACCACATTTCTTTTTTGTTTAATTCAGTCCCCACGTTTTATATAAGACTAGTTTTTGGGCCCTGCGCTTAGCCTGTGTTGGGGGTGATGGATTTTGTTGTGTGATTGAGAGGATTTTGTTAATGGAAAGACCAAGACACCCCACGAAGTCATCAGAATTACCATCGAAACCGGCCGAAGGCTGCACTGTAGCTATTCCCCCTTCCCCCTTTTATATATTTAAGATATTATATATTGAAATGATCAAAAAGATTTACGGTCTATATATTATCATTGACTTTATGACAACAAGTAATCTGAATCGAACTTAAATATATACTCTGTTAGCTAGCGTGTATAAAATTAACTTGTATAAAAATTGTGTACATGCGCGCACACAGGTACTACTATAGGAGTAGGAAGATGGTCTGAAGAGTGAGTCTGCTTTGGCGTTTCTCCCCTTCCCCTTTCTCCCACATCGGTCTAGGAAGTAGTCGAGTGAGAGTGTACAAGCTCCATTGAGTGTCTGTCCAGTCAGCAAGTGCCTGGATGTGGTTACTTAGTGGGTCTCCCTTATTAGCGATTTCTTAACTATTTGTTGAAAAGAAGCAAGAGTCATGGCGAGGTGGTAATAGCTGGCCGCTAGTTTGTCGAGTGTTTTCCCTCCCCCTTTCTTTCTCTCACATCGGTCTAGGAAGTAGTCGAGTGAGAGTGTATAAGGTCTATTGAGTGCCTGTCCAATCAGCAATTGCCTGGATGTAGTTACTTAGTGGGTACCCCTTAGTAGCGATTTTCTTAACTATTTGTTGGAAAGAGTCTGCTTTGGCGTCCGGTGGCATGCTCCACTTCCAAGGGGACCAGACTCGGGGTAATTCGCAAGCTTTGCCGGGGAGATAAACAGCATGCCCAAATAGTAGGAGAATGGCGATTGACCTTAATAATTGTGTGCTTTTCCATCTCCACGTGGTGCAAATGGTGTAGTAAAGTAGTGGCTGCAATCTTCGTGATGAAAGGGATAGATAGAACGAACCATGGAAGCCCATCTGCGGTGTAGTTTTCTCCACGTTGCGTTGGTTAATTACTCATTGTTGTTTTGTTGGCGTCCCAATCAGTCAGCAGTGCATCGTTGGTTTCTGCACTTTCACAATTACTTTTTCAAGATGATGATGATGTTCAAATCTCGCTGGAGACGAAAATCTTCACAGTTAGGAGGAGAAAAGCTCAACGACGGCAGGTGGTGGAATCATATTTGTGGAACGTAACGCAGTGGTACTAGTTTTCATGAAAAAGACAAGAATAATATAAGGGGTCAACAAAATATGCATGTGGATGTGGGGGGGGAAATACGGAATAACGCTACTGTTTGTGGTGCGGCAGTCGGCCATTGCTGCGGCTGCCGACGGAATACAATTACTAAACAATAGCTGCGACGGTCATAATTTTTTGACAATAAGATTACTGAATGAAGCTGCTGCCGGTTGCCTAATTACTAGTATTATTTGTGGCTTCTGAAACACTTTAATCTAAAACGTAAAATCTTCAGATTTTTAACCATTGAGAACTTCAAGTATTTCGCACTCCTTATTTCGTTCGACTCATCACATAACTGTCCTTGGCGTTGAAATTTTAGTTAGATAATCCTTCTATCTATTAGACGTTTACCTGATTCAAAGTGTGCTCCCTAAAAAATACCTACTTCTTCTTTTTCTTAAAAAAAAAAAATCTTACAAAATAGATCAGCATCTGAAATCCTAATTCCTACACAATAATTAATGTTACTGCTCCTGTATATATTTCTTTAGCGTGCATTTGCCTCGCATTCAACCTAAATGATTTTTTTCCCCGCAATGACAGCATCTATTCTACTCTTATATTAACCTACATTATAGATAGGGGAACCTAAAATTATTTGTACAGGAGTTCGAGAATGAATCACCAGATCGGATAAAAACACTATTGCATGCTTTGAATTTTTTAAGAGCAAAGGAGAATTATGCTCCCTTGTAATGCATTAGACAGGGTTTAAATCCTTGATCTAACGCACAAAAGAGTTTTAAATGGCACTTCCTTCCTGATCATTAGATCAGTGCATTCAACTTAAACGAATTAATTGGTTAGAACCTAACACTAGTCATATGCATGTTTTCTTCCTGGTCTAGTGACTGCTAGTCGTTCCCATTGACCTTGCTTATAACCCTACTGTGATGGACAACACCATGGTCCATGAGGACCCTGTTCAAAGTTTAACCAAAAAAAAAAGAAGAGAAGAATTCGGTCTCTTCTCTCTCTCTCTCTCTCTCTCTCTCTCTCTCTCTCTCTCTCTCTCTCTCTCTCTCTCTCTCTCTCTCTCTCTCTGCCGCTAAATAGCTGAATGCTGCCCAACAGCTTTCTCGAAGGCAACCTTTTTGGGATTTTCAAAGATTTCTCTTAGAATCTGCCATTGGACCAAACGCACTTAAAAGCCATAGTAATCAATCGAAATTGGAATGCTATATATGCCTCTCTCTCTCTCTCTCCTCTAATTATTCCCTCCTTTCCAGAAAGGGACAGCCTGGAACCAGCTTCCTTCAACGCTTTCGGTTTCGTTCGCGGTGGTTTTGGTTGAAGTTGAACTACATACAAAATCAATTTGTTATCTCGCTTAATTATTTAAAAAAAGTCCATAATAGTACTAGGAGCCATTTCTCACAAAGAGAGTTGATAAGATTTGTCAGCAGCACCCGATGACGTGTCGTCTTCCTATTGCCAAAACTTTTGTGACTCCAACGGTCCCTTCCCAAGGGTCCAACAGTCCCTTCACAACGGACCGTAGGTTACCACACAAGCACGTAGGTTACCTTCACAACTTGTTGCCATATGATAATATATGTATATATATATATATATATAATGCTGACCAAGCATGATATATGAATCATTGAATGGTGTGCATGGGCAAGAAACCAAATTGTAATATCAATATTTTGAATTGCTATAAAACTCTCTCGATACACTAAATTGGAGATTGCGTAGTGTATTATATAAGAAGTATAGTACTTCTTATTCTTAAAAAATTCAAAAAGTGTAATAATACACTTATCTGGTCTAATGATTTGTTTCCTACTCATCATACAACTCTATTTAGACTTCCCTCCAAACACAGAAGGTTGGGAAAAAAATTGCACAACTGGTGCGGTAATTATAGACAGACAGCGTAGTAACATCTGTTTCCAATAATTCATGAAGAAGAAAACCAACCCGTCACTAGTCTGCATGTATGACAGATACAGGCGGATTATTGTATTCACTGTCTCCCGGGGCCTCAATCATGCCCCGATTTCTTCAATTCATGCATCCAATAAAGAGGCAGCTGGGAAACATACAATGAGGCCCATTACTTTCTTTCATCTTTATGCAATGCCAGGCGATCTCTCTCTCTCTCTCTTTAATTATAGTAAAGCCTACTTTTATTGTTCTAAACTGTATATATAGGTACGGGGTATAGGCAACCCTATCAGAGAGAAACTTGAGGAAACTATTGAGCTCTTCAAAAAAACAAAAAAAAAAAAAGAAGAGGAAACTATGGAGAAGTATTACGAATATTTGCTTTTTATACTCCCTCCATCCCACTTTGATAGTTTTGTTTTTCTTTTTCGTCTGTTCCAAATTGTAGTCAACTTTCTAATTAAAAAATGTAGTTGGCTTTTAATTTCTCTAAAATACCCTTATTTAATGTAAGTTGTTATTGCTATAAACTATCTTATTTAATAGAGATTGTTAGTATTGAATATAACCTAACCCATTTAATGTATTTAGATTTTTCAAAACATATTGATATATGAAAAGCCAACTTTATTTAATGTAAGGGTATTTTAGGAAAATAACAATCTAAATTTGTTTTTCTAATAAAGTTAATTACTTTTTCTTAAATTAAATTAAAAAAAATTAGAACTATTAAAATGGAACAGAGGAGTAAAATTTTTTCGTTTACAAATTTTTGGCAAAAGGGTCTGCAAATCAACTTATAAGTTTGACGTGTTACATAAACGAGACCGTATAATCTCCCCTTCATAGCGAGTACTTAATTTGAGATATCATGACAAAGCCCACCAACGCGAAGGTTTTGATGGATGAAATACCACTGCACTCACTTTATCTCTTTTTTTTTTTTTTTAGAGACGATAATTGTTGTATAATCTAGGATTCATTTGGATTAGCTATTTTTTGGGGTATTTTTTAAAAATTTTACTGTAGCAGCGTTTTTAGAGTATATTTTAGGATATTTTTAAAAAATATTTTGAAATATTTAAGAGTAGTAGAGTTTTTAAAATATATTTTGAGATATTTTTTAAACATTAAAAAAATTTTAGACTATTTTTTAGGATACCTTTTATAATACTTTTTAAAATTTTTTATAATTTTTAAAAAACTTCTAGATCAAAACAGAGCATAGTGAAAGGTAGGTCCAAAATAATTCGAAAGAGATTAAACTATCATAGGATAGGCAGAACTTTATCTCACTCTGTGCTGCGTGGAATTACCACTGCAATCATCATTTCCAATGCAAAGTTGACGGCAGTCCGATCACTGATGATCTCATTCTCTGCGTCACTGATTATTTCCTTAATAGTGTATTATAATGCTTTCAAAAAGGAGGAAATCGCCCGGCAATTTCATATCGGGTGCCTGACCCACATATATAATATCCCGAATGTCCTTTTCTGTTTAAAATATATATATATATATATATATGTATGTATATATTCACCTTGGAGTGCTAATAGGAGCGCTAGTACTGGAGAATTGATATATAAGTATGGTTCGTGCGATAGACAATAAAAACATGCATGGACAGTGATTAATACAACTACTTTCTTGTAATAAGGGAGGGGATAACAGATGCTACAAGTGGCAGCAACAAGAGCTGTCGTATGGCTTTAGAGAAGGATGACTAATCACGTAGTAGTTGATATTACAGGATTAATTACGTGGACAAGAATAGTCTAAACCAAGTTTTTTTTTTTTTTTGGTGGCATGATGTCCAAACCAAACGAAAGCAATTTATATTGCTTTTTCTGTCAATTTATATTGCTATTTTTACCAATTTTTATAGAAAAATATATTATAACGATTAAATGTATGTGAGATAAAAAAAAAATGTCCATAAAAAACGTAATAATTTTTCTGCTGGAAATCACAATGCAAATGTAATTATTTTCTTTGCTAAGTGAACTGTTATTGTTAGTATTTCAATGTCGGAATTGAAGGCATCAAGCGTTGCCTCATGACAAAAAAAATCAGAATGCAAAATATAAATACAAGAATTAGAAAAGACTCGAGCTCATAGTAAATGTAAATGCCATTCATTGTTGTGGTTCGTAGAACTGGATCTGTCCACAATTAGGCACAGTACCATGACATTTTCCATATGCAGAAGTCATGCCTTGGAGTCATTCGTCTTCCATTTGAATGTCTAAAAATCTGCCAACCAGGAAAGCTGAAAAATCAACAAGAAGACAACGCACAGGTTGAAAATGAATGGAGTTCCGCGCCCTTCATTCTAAATTTGGACATTTGCTCGTTGCTCACTTGCACCCTTTGTATTGAAACTAAAACAATGTACGCACAAGATTTCAACACCTAACTCGTTCATTAAATTGAAAATCTTAATGGATCAAGAATGACTGATTCAACTGTCAACTTAATTGTTATTGAGTCGTTGTTAATCTATAACATTATAAATGTGCCATAAATAATGTATCACTTTGTATTATATGGACCACTAGAATGGCTTTTCTAAATTCACACTTAATTGAATATTAATGGATGGTGCTAAAATACTTTGGTTCCATATTGATGAAAATAACTTAAAAGTTGAAATGATAATGCAATATAAATTGAATAAATCTATTTTTACAATCTCAATGCATCTAAAAGCAAAGAAGAAAATTAAATTGCGCCAAATATAGGCAATAAATAAAGAAAAAGAAAAAATAACTTTGATAAAAACATGAACTTTTGATTCCATAAAAATAAAAAAACTTGGGAAGTCATATAAAACTAAGATACAATCTAGATATTTTAATTTAATCATGGTTTATTGGATAAAAATATGAATTTTAATAAGAAGTTTTGAAAATTTTAACCAATTTAAAGCTAAATTGTAATTTTTCAAAAGTAAAGTGACACAAAATTTAGTATTCTGCAAAACTATATGGTGGATTTGAAATGTAAAAGAAACTACGAGGATTAAATAGCAAAAGTCAAGTACGTTGCATATTGTGTTTTGTCAGATGATGTCGGCAGTAGGGACGGCACCAGTCAAAGGGAAAGCGAGACCCGGACAGTTCAAAAGAACCGTTCTGGTTCAATGATCCTTTAGATCAACCGGACAAACTAACTGGTTTAAACCTAATAGACCACTTATTTTATTCGAGCCTTAACGTAATTCAAAAAATAACTCGGTCGCCGGTTTAACTGATTCGACCAAATAGTCCGGACAGAGTTTGAGAACATTGAGTGTACATTCAGAACAGCACAGCTTAAATTAGCCTCTCCCAATCCTAAATTAGATGGTTAGTTCAATTTTTTTCCTGGTCTCATAAAAAAGAAAAATGGAGGAGAACTTGAAGAGGCGATCCAATGATCACTGACTAATATTAATATTTTTTACGACTTGAGTTGGGTTTTGGAGATAATCAATTCAATTTTAGTCCTCAAGTTGAGAAACTAAATACCTTTTGTCTGGAATATATAATTTGTTAGCCATTCACAACCTA
Organism: Coffea eugenioides; assembly: GCF_003713205.1. Lineage (NCBI taxonomy): Eukaryota > Viridiplantae > Streptophyta > Magnoliopsida > Gentianales > Rubiaceae > Coffea > Coffea eugenioides. Next base: position 3,275,174 of record NC_040036.1, on the reverse strand, counting down.
CAACCATGCAAAATGATGGGTTAATTCCAATACATCTTATATAAACACGCTATAACTATAACTTGGCCCTAAAATAATACTCCCTCCGTCCCACTTTGATAGTCCTGTTTTCCTTTTTCCTCTGTCCCAAATTGTAGTCCACTTTCTAATTGAAGAATATAGTTGTATTTTAATTTTTCTAAAATGCCCTTATTCAATGTAAGTTGTTGTTACTATAAACCTACCCCATTTAATGACAGTTAATTTTTTTTTTACCATCAATTCAAGTTCCCATAAAGTTATACTCTATTTAATGTGAGGGTATTTTAGGAAAATAGCAATCTAAATTTACTTTTCCAACAAAGTTAACTACTTTTTCTTAAACTGTGTGAAAAAAGAAACATGACTATCAAAGTGGGACGGAGGGATTAATAAAAAAAAAAACTAGGAATTGGCACTGGTTTCTGCCTCCACAGTCCACAGTTATCTTCCGACATAAAAATCACAAATTATTACAACGTGTTAAATGGATGAAACTTACCCTTCTTGTTAGGTCAAGGATGTCGACGGTTTTCAGCAGGTGATTAAAGGAACATATTACTTACAGTAAATCGATCAGTCATCTATTGCCCCCCTCCTAGCTCATGTAATAGGATGGTCCATATCCATACCATTTGTCCTCTATCAACGACCTGGTGTGAACATGTTAGTGGGGTTCTTGGTCCTATATTTGTACAATAACCAAGTGACTGAACATCGGTCTTAAAATAAGAAGAGAAATGGGGTGCTATACCTAATTCATGAATAAATAAAGATTGCGCTGCTTAATTGAGTCTTCAAGGATTCTTGCATCGCCTTGTTTATGAAGCGAAGACAGATATTAGTTGCAGAGATTACTTATTATTGCATCTGAGGGCCATTGAAGATCTCGTCTGCTTAACTAACGTATCTCGTCTGCTTTTTTCCAAATCAAATGCCCACTATTATACGGAGAGAGAGAGAGAGGGAGTGAGTGAGTGAGTTTAATCAATCGCGCGGGGAATGAACCCAAGATTGGGCTAATCTTCGGGGATTAGATATGTATCCTTTACAACAAGGCAATGAGCTGGAAAACCAAAACCCTTGCATACCCTGCCAACCGGACAAAATCCTTAACGATCTGGTCACCCTTGAGAGTACTGCCAGTCTGCCTCCAGCCACCAATATCACCGGAAAGAAGCACCACCACCGGAGATTCCTCCCGGCAATTCAGCAAGAAAACAAAAAACAAGATCATGAGGATACTACTACCACTAATAGTAACCAGCACAAGCTCAAGAGAATTCTTCATAGAGACATCGAACGCCAGAGAAGGCGAGAAATGGCCAACCTCTATGCTTCCCTTCGATCCCTCCTACCCCTTGACTATGTTAAGGTACATACTAAATACTATCAAGAACCCGACCCACCACAGAGGAGCGCCCTTGTACTCCTTTCCCCATGATTTTGGATCATTAGCTTTTGCATAAAGAATATTGCATGGATATGCGTCTTTGATCTAGTGTCAGTACAATTGATCATTATCAATCTTTGTCAAATTTCTCTCTCTCAGTACAGCAGAAAGAAGGCAGTCACTCTCATACCAATTTACACACACAGTATTATGTGATGACTTCTTGAAACTATTATGGAGCTAAGGGTGTTAAAAATCAATTGCAGGGAAAGCGGGCGATATCTGATCACATGCAGGAGGCCGTGAATTACATAAAATGTCTGCAGAAAAACATCAACCAACTGGGGTCACGGAGAGACAGGCTCATGATCCCGCCTTGTAATTTGAGTTCTACTTTTAGCTCTGGGAATCGAAGCACAAGTGCCGATAGTCGGTGTTTGCGTGATTGTGGTGCGATTGTGAGGGTGAGCCAAGGCGGCGATGGGGTGGAGGTTTTGATCTCCATTAGTTCTAAGGAGGAAACTTTCCCCATTTCGAGAGTGCTGAAAATGTTGCTTGGTGAAGGGCTCGATGTTGTGAGCTGTGTTTCCACAGCAACTAATGAGATCAAAGTCCATAAGATTCTGGCGGAGGTACCAAAAATTCCATGTTTTGGGCTTTTATATATCATTTTTTCTCCCAAATTCTCAACGATGATTTACCTTTTTGAATAAATTGAACCTTGCAGGTTACTGATGATCGGAAAAGTATAGATACATTGGCGCTGCAACACCAACTGATGAATGCGATTAACCCTCCTGAGTAACTCTCCATCTTAATATTTGTCTAGAGACTAGCAGTAACCTCAGGCTTGGGCTCGATGACAATTTCACAAACTCTATGGACTATGGCTTTGAATGACAACTCCTAGCATGTACTGGCTTTGGCACTTTCTCTATTCATTCCAGTTTTTCGTGATGTCCCTTGCAGGCTTGAACCGTTCCGTTAACTGACCAAGTGATTATAAAGATGTTTTTCCTCTCTCATTGCTTGCATATTTTATGCATATAGTATCTTTTTTTTCCCTTTTTTAAAAAAAATTTTTGGTTTGTGATTTACTGTTGAGTCGCATTCTCCCCTCCCACCCAGAAGAAACCTAGAAGGAAAACCTAGAAACTAAATTGGGACCAGCTCATTTTGACGAATTATGACCAACGTTTATGTAAGTTCATGACCACCATCTATGGTCCTTGAATCAGTTAGGAATACTGTTGTGAGTTGGAGAGGGGAGTCTCACTGACCAAGGCCAATTGGGAGCTAAGTATGGAGGTCGGATTATCTCATGTGTGTTTCCAGCAAGATTGAGTTTGTGCACTGTAATAGTGATAGGATTGATGTAAGTAGGGATTGTTTGATTCCTGTGCACTCGCTTATTTCTTGATCAATAAAGATTCATGACCATCACAATAGCAAGAATGTACCTGGCTAATCTATAGTTTGAGGTCAGCTTGATCAATTTGTGATAACTAATCAGAAAGCTGAATAAGGTAGCTTATTCACCTGTCATAACATCCTGTTCCCTGGTATGACCAAACAAATTAAATCATAGAAGCAAGTTCATCTTTATCTTGTAATCAAGTGGTTGAAATTTTTTTTTTTTTTTTTGCAGTTTTGTTTTGATTCTTTCAATTTTTAGTTAGATTTCAATATATGACCGAGAGCCTGAGTATAAGAAAGAAACAGAAAAGAAGGGAAGATGAAGAGATTGGTGCCAAAGGGAATCTGATAATCCAATTCCATTAAAATGTTGAGGAACTGACATGGGAAATAAGACACCAGCAAGGGAGATAAACTGTTTGTGTACATGGAAACTTTGGATGACCCTACCTTAGTAAATTATGCCGCGCTTGAATTGATGTATCCTCTTTTTTTTTTTTTGGGTTTCAAATTAAATGCGCCTGTGGTTGTGCTACTTGAGTGTGTACCTTCTTTTATTTTTGTTTTTCTGCAGAGATTTGTAATGATGGGACATATAAAGGCAACTCTTATACAGCTTGTAAATTCAAATATGCATGTCATAATACAACAAACAAATTGATTTTATCTCTTCAGTTTTGGCTACAATTTCTTTCGGTTTGCACCTGTCGACAGTTGTGTGTCAGGAACCTTGAGTTCTTAGCTTTTCAATCCTAGCTAATCAAAAAGAGGACAACCTGTGAGTGCTTTATTAGGCTTAATTATTCTTTTGTCTTCTCTTCCCACTTTTCTTTTACCTCACTCTTGAAAAAGGTTTCCTCAGTCTTGTAGTAATTGAGCAAGAATTAGGAGCAGATACGAGTCGAACCAAAATAAACAACAATGAGTTGTGTTAATGTTTGTTTGATTTCTAGAACACTACTGATTCTATGTGCTTATTGTCTGAGCAAACTCAGAAGATTTTTATACCAACCAAGGCGGTACTTGTGTTCCTTGTACTAGTATTGTTTTAAAAAAGTAAGGCGGTACTTCTTGTGTGTATAATATTGTTTTACAGTGACGAAAATTTGGACTCCTTCAACTGCTATACTTGCCAAAACTTGACTTTCTGGAATACGTAAAGCTCTTCTTGGGTAGCAACTTATCAGCTAGAAATTAGAATATACAGTAAAACGCAGGAATTGCGAGCAGGTCAAACAACATAGATTCCCATTGATCTAGTTAAGGACAGAATTCTACCCGCGGAAAGTAATTACAGGTTTGCAAATCTTCAAAAGCAACCCTTGGGCCACATTTTTTGTAAGTGGGAAGTGGATTCCAGGTACGTACGGGCAGCTTTGGAGGTTTTGTATGATAAGTTGGTAACTCTTCAATAAAAGTTCCTTTTTTTTTTTAATGCAGTTCCAGCGTTTCTACACTGCTCAAGTTCATGTAAATCATAACACTTATATTTTGGACATGAAGCTCTAAATTGAGAATCAAAGTGAATAAGCCAACAAGAATACCAGTATCCGACCTCTGTTCCATCCCCATATTGAGCTAAGTCTTGAAATTAATTAAAGCACGTTTATTAAGAGAAGAACACATATCGAGAATCCATCTAATTTTATTTGCGTGAAACTAATATCAGTTCAAAGAATTTGGTGCTTAATGCACATATATATAGCACTGAAACTCATGGTAGCGGTCCGAGTAACTTGGAAAGCAACTGATACAAGCAAGGGCTTCACGGAGAGCTTTACTAGTTAGTATACAAAAGTAATCTCACCAGCCTCAACAAATTCTACACTAGCTCTTTTGCCCTAGACCATCTCTGCTGAGCTGAGGACGTCAATTCTTGATGTCTAAGCTTTGTGTGATTACGGATTTGTCACCAGAGGCTTTGATTTGTTTCTCCGCGTAGCGGCTATCTTTAGAGATTACTACTTATCTACGTCTAGTAGTATGAGGACAATTTCAAGCATGGACACAAGATCTTGCCCCTGTATCAAGAGTGGTCTATGGTGCTCTTGTATTTTTTCCGGGAACAAAATAATATACGTTGTGCAGAGTCAGACGGAGGCAGGAAACCGTTAATCATGGACAAGAAAAGTATGCCACTGGTAATGATATATATATGTCACCTTTCAAAATCCTTTCCTTCGCTCCTGGAACGACCGACGTGCCTGCCCTCCCCCCCCCCCCCCCCCCCCCCCCCCATATTCCTAATGAGCTCAATCATCCTGAACCAGCATAAACAATGGGTTCCCGATTTTGCTTGTCAGGCAGAAGATATGGAACGAGCTGCCTAATCCGTTCACTAATTGAAGGAGGCATTATTATAGTATCAATGCCCACTGCCATTTGCACTTCCAACTTCCCCACTGTTGGGTTTTTTTATAAAAATGGATGAGATCCTCTTGTTAAACGACACCAACAACCTGTACTTTGAGTATATAAATTTTAAACAAGTAAGGGAGACGATACCAAATCTGGAGGGTTATTGCTTTCCATTGCAGCTGTCCCACAGAATTGCTTTGTACTAATAAGTGAAGGGTTGAAGCAAACGAGAGATGTCCTGTTTATGTCTCCTGCCAAATTAATTTGGTATTTTCATGTATAGTAGTTCCACTTTTGCCTTTTCTTTTTCCACTTTTTAATTCGAGATGTAAGTAGTTATTTGTTTATTTTCTGTTAAAAAGAATCGAAAGTTTCTCTTATCTATGTAATCCTGTAGTTCTGATGCAGTTTAATTCGTTTTTGGTAAAATATATATATATATATATGACATTTTTTTCCCATTTAAAATTTTGAAAATACCAATGTAATTTCTCACCATTAATTCATCATGTATGACTACACGTTCTCTGGAAAGTGGAAACCATATGATTAGAAGATATTGATAAACATTCAAACATTGTTTGTCTCTCACTTATATTTCTTTCCCTTCTGTTATTCACTTAATAAATCATAAATCAAATAAGAGGCCATTGATAATTAAATTTATGCACTTGCATACAAAAAAAAATAAATAAATAATAAAAGAGGCAAGCCCATATCTTTGAATCTATACCTCCATCATTTGACTGCAATTATTTTGTTTTTTCTCTGGTCTGATTCTCAACTATTGGGTGAATTGGACGGAATTTTAACTTTTTCTTTAGGTAGCTGAATATACCGACGCTCATTAAGGAGCCAGGAAGTGACTCATTTTGTCCTTCCCTCCAAAAAGGATGGCAATATGATCACAAGTCATTGACCTATGAACCCATCACACAAAAAAACAACAGAAAATAATAATTTAAAAACAAAAACGTTTTTCAATTCGAACATGTGATCTTACTACGCCGTAGTCCTCCGCTCCTAAACGGAACAGGACTACGAAAAAGTCAGAGTATAATTAAAATCTGTAGATCATTGTGATCGATCATCGATCCAGCATCTGCCCAATTAGTATTGCAAAATAAAATAAAATAAACACCCTAATTAGCCAAAGTCTCCCCCTCCGTAATCTTAGAAGAAAACCTGAAAAGCGTTTCTCGAAAAAAAAAAAATGGAAAACAGTAGTAGTACTTCTACCATGCATTATTAGGTCAAGCTTACTTCTTATTCAATCAAAATACTGAATAGGAAGCAAGAGTCTTCCCTTATGAATTATGATCATGTCACTTGATGAAAAGATATCCAAAGACCACGAGACAATTAAAGTTTATTATATTAGTGCTTTTTTTTTTTTTTGTTTAGTGTATATGATTGTAGGTGAGAAGTTGGACCCGCTGGTGTGAACTCAGCTGTGAAATTTTGTTGTGCAGACGTACAGTAACCAAGCGAGCTTCTTTTTTTTTTTTATTAATGGCCCCCTATCAGAGAGGGAAAGGGTCACTAGTCACTCCTATTCTGTATTAGTTTAAGAAGATATGGCAGATATCTGCGCATCCTCGGCCCATTTAAGGGATCTCATCATACCAAATTACCCTAACAAACGTATCCCTAGTTTGGCATCTTCATCATATCATCAGAAGATATCAACCCAAGAAATCGAGCAGTTGTCTGAACATGGATGACTTTACTTCCTCTTTGATTCCTTTACAACAAGACGATGATTCCCAGCTTTTTCCATATGACCTTACAGTCCCTACCATTCATCCTTGCCTAGACGACACTATCCATCATCAAGATCTGGGAAATCAGGCTGCATCCTCACTTGCTCCCCATCAACAGCAGCATTACGATCAGGTGACCAGCATCGATGACGATGACAATAACAACCACCACCCCAGGGGAAGGCAGCGAAAAAAACCATCATCAGCTATTCCAGCTGATAACAATGATCCTGATGACAGCAAGCAGAAAAGAGCAGCTCATAGGGATGTTGAGCGTCTAAGGAGGCAAGAAATGGCTAATCTTTATGCTTCTCTCAGGAATCTACTTCCTCTTGAATACATAAAGGTGATTGAACCGTACTAGCTGATCAATTAATGGGTGAATTCTCACATTTTATGCATAATCACAAGTGAAAGATCATCTTCATCTAGTGTTCCCTTCTGGCATTTGCTCGGTAGGATCATACGTACTTAAACCCATTTTTTTTCGTCTTTTACAAATATTCCTTCAATTTTTTCCTGTTCAACAAAATACAACAATAACTCCTTTCTTCCTTTTTTTTTTTTTTGGGTGCCAGTTTAGTTGTACTGTAAGAAATCAAGATTTGCTCACAATTTTTTTTTTCAGGGAAAGCGTTCAATGTCTGATCAAGTTCATCAGGCAGTTAACTATATAACACACAAGGAAAAGAATATTAGGGAATTGAAGGTAAAGAGGGACAAGCTTAGAAATTTGATGGGTGGATCGAGCGATCTGAACGTCAAAAGTGTTGAGGAAACAAACTCCTCGTCTACTACGTTCACAGTCAAGCAATGCGAGAGTGGTGGTATCGAGATTCTGATGAAGAATGATTTGGCAGGTAACTGCTTTCCTCTATCAAGGGTACTGGATATGCTGCTTGACGAGGGTCTTAATGTTGTAAACTGTGTCTGCACAAAAGTCGATGAAAATTTTCTTTACACAATCCAAACTGAGGTACAGTTATGATGAATTAGCGAAATGAATTCCACAGAAATAACTGGTGTGCCTCCTTTTGATTCGCATGGTTTGTATCATAATCTTGCAGGCCAGTCATATGGACGTTGATATAATCTTTCTGCAACAAAAGCTGACTGAAAAAGTCATGACTAGGAAAAACTTCTAACTTCTAGCCCTGGTGCAATACCAGAATTGGTACTCATGTTATATGAGCACAGAATTTACAAGGCTTCAAGAGTTAGAGGTTTCTGAAGATTTCAAGTTTCCTGCTTGCTTTTTGTAAGGTTCTCATTTAGTAAAATGAAAACTCGGTATTAGGTAGTTTACATCCGCTATTAAAAAGAAAAAAAAAAAGAGTTTCATGGACTGGTTATTTTGAAATCCAGATTCTTTTCTATTGAAATTCAAAGCCTGTCTTTGGCCATGACCATGATGTATGATGTCTTCTTGCTTATCACACTCTACCGTATTTGGCCTCTTCTAACATTTGCCTTTTAATACGCTAAATCTGGTAGATTGTGCTGTGCAAGATGAGATGATATAAATTTCACCGTTCTTTCCCTTCCATATTTTGAGTCGATCTAATTATCGGTGCACGCATTTACGCTTTGTTATACATTTATCAGTAATCATGGAAGCTTGATAAATACATAACAAAGAAATTCATTCTGCTTAATGGGAAGTGTCAGCAATTTGTTATGTTGCCATGTCAAATACAGATTAAGTACATTGGATTTGTTCAGGAGATGATACGTTATCAGCGTGCTCAAGTTAATCAAGGCAAATATGTCAACTTAATGACACAGTTTAGGCTACAGAATTTTCTAATCACAGTTGAATAGAATTGACGGAAGCTAATCACAAACTTAGTTCCCTTTTTTTTTTTTTTTTTTTTAAATCTACACAGTTCCAGTTGAATACACAGGTTTAGAATATGAATGAGCATTTCGTATGGTACAAATTTCTGACATTCCCAACAAGATCGAATATGCCAGAAAAGTTTAATGGAAATTTGTTCTCAACTTATTTGATGTTCATTGCATATCCTACTATCCATCATTTATAAGTATCCTCCCGCTTGTCTACGTTTAATTACTGATGCAGTGTCATGGAAAATTAGGGTTGTCAAACAAGATAGACTTTCACGGAAAATTGTATATCAACTATAATTTGCATATGAGTTAGAAAAAATACTTGTTATTTGTTCCAAGGTGATGATTAGACATTTTCCCACACTGGCATAAGCTGTATGCATGCTGGAAGTTGTGCTGCTTCATGCATGATAAGATAAAGTTGTTCAGGTTGTGCCTTTCTTTGACGCTTGAGAGAGTATCTTTTCGCAATACAAAGAGGTGAATCATATTAGAACAGATGCATTTGTTCTTTTGGTATATAACTAAACCGTTCCTGATAAGTGAGGACCAAAAACATCATGCTACATTAAGCTACTTCAATTCTCGTGCCTTATTTAGCTTGAGAACCCCCAAGTATTTGAAGTTTCGAGCAAAATGGAACCATTATTTGCAGAAGAGAGGGATTTTGAATAAGTTTAGGTCGTTTATTGATTGGCAAAGAGTTGTGGGCAAATACAAATCCTTTACGACACTTTATTTTAAAGGAGTTAGGATTCTGAAAATTGAAATAAGCTTCATGATTTAATACAGCCTAAGTTCACTTTTTCTAAATCTCACTCATAACTTACCATGTTGATTGCCCATATAATTAAGCAATTTATAGTGCTTCAGCAAGTTTCTACAAAATTTACAAAGAAACGTTGAATGCAGAAAGTTCATGTATAGATACTAGATGCATGGTATGTATGTTGGTTTTGCTAAGCTTGTGTTGGTGAGCTGTGTATTTTGCTCAACACATCTTTCTTGTGGTTAAACGTGAAGTTTTAGGATTAATATTCTATATGCTAATTGTATATATGCATGATAATTAATTTGAAATCTATATTTTACACACACACACATATATATAATCTAGATAGTGTATACATTATTATGAAATAAACTCTGAGTTTTATGATTTATTCTCATTAATTTCATGGCCTAGAGCAAGAATTTTCTGGACATGATGAAGAAGGACGGTTCTAGTCGCTATTCTAAATATTGCGTGAGAATATCACCACTTTGTCATAGCGCAATCCGGTTTTACGTTGGGCTCTTGCTTCTCAGGTGCCAAACAACTTAAATTGGCTTTTCCTTTTGCTTCAATTTCGGTCTAAGCACCTTAATTTGTAGCTGATATACAAAATATACTAACATTCTCGCATCTTTCATAATCTCGGTGGCCGGTGGATTTGGTTGGATGCCATATTCTTCAAATTCGTCTTGTTTGGAACTGTCTTAATTACATCTGTTTGGCTAGGCTCGCTTGCTTTGGAATTGCATTTGATCTAATTATAGAGATGTATGCCCATGCATGTTTCCTCCAAGTAAGGCTCCTGATGGGAGATGTGCTTAATTTGGCAAACTTTACTTCTTCTTGGTTTTCAAGCATCTTTGTGCGACAGATCTTTATAGCAACATGTGGTAGCATCCTGCTCAACTGATATAACGCTTGATCATAGTTTTGGACATCCTCAAGCCAGGAAAGGATTTTCCTTTCCCTCTTTTTTTTTTTTTTCTTTTTTCTGCATTTTGTGGGGAAACAAACTAAGGAAATAACGGTGTAAAACATTCGCATTTGACAGGTGCCGAACCTGTGCAATAATAAATACCTACTCAAGAAAATTACAAATTTTGTATATAGCGGTGAGTAGGGTCGAATCCACAGGGAGCAGGTAGGAAATTATTTCTTTCCAAATCAGTAGAACAGAATTGGGGGATTTTCAATGGGAGGCACACAAATAAAATAAAATAAAACAAACAAAATTCAAAACTAACTCACAAAGCACAACTCACTGAAAATAACAATTAACAAAAGTTCTACCCAAAGGATCAACTGCTCAGGCACGGTCCAATTAAATGCTCATCGATGCAAAGATATTTCACCCATTTATCACTAGGTTGGTTATAGCCATCAATAAGCTCTGACAACCAGCTCTTCCTTACTTTTTCGACAGTCAAGGTACGACCATTGACTGCTTCTCTAACCAGATAACAACCCTAGGTACGACCGTAGGAATTTAATTACCCAATTGCATTAAAGCCAGAAGAACCCAACCCTAACTGTAGACACCAAATTTTTGGTGTAATTTCTTTTACTTTTTATTCTCATTTTGTCGTGGTTGCTTTTGTTTTTTTTAGTTTCTAGTTTCTATTTTAATTTTTAAGTTTTAACGTAGAAAAATCATGGAAAAAGAGAAAAAAAGAAAATTGTTCACAAAAATACGTTCAAATTTAATTTTTTGGCATTTTGGTTTATTTTTGTTAATTTATTTGAAAAAAAAGAAAAGAGGAAAAAATGATGAAAAATGAAAGAAAAGATCGAAAATGGTAATTTTGTTATTTTTAGTTTGTTTATTTCGATGTGTTTGTAATTAAAATTGTTGTTTTTATTATTATTTAGTTTTACTATTATTTTTGTTAAATAATTAAGGTGAAAGAAAAAATAAAAAAAAACACATTTCATTTCTGCCGCACTTCATTTTTCCTCTCGACTCCAGTACTCAAACTCCTCCAACCGGGCACCATTTCTCTCGACCATCTCACCTCAAACCGCAGACTACTACAACATTTCTCTTCACCTCGTGATTATCGACCAAGTAAGAGAAAGAGAGAGAGAGGCCGAGCTGCACTCTGCAGCCGAGAGGAAGATTTCTGGTTCTGTCCGCGAGCTGCAACCATTTCTGGTTCCCAACTCCATCGCAACTGCAACATCCAACCAGAACCATTACCCCAGTTCGCGTGTGAACAAGAAGAGCTGGTGAGCTGCGGTTCTGCAACAATCAAACCAGCGTACGAAGCCGAGAGAAAATTTTCAGCTTCCTTGCCACGCGAGTGAGTCATCGGTGAGGTAATTTCTGAACTAAAGCTAACTGACCAATGGTGGATTAAGCTATCTAGGGCCCTGCATGTGAAGCTTAGGCAATGAATGAGGAATTTAGGAAAAGAAAAATCTGACGTGCGCTGAAATTGGATTTCCGAGAATTGATTAAGACATGCTTGATGAAATCTGCTTTCTTGTGATAATTCGGAATTGTATTCATGATTAGCTATCTAAATCTGGGATGATTAATGCGGTTAGGGCCTCGCATATGGGTTTCAAACATCCGGACAAGTGATTTAGAAGAAGAAATTCTGTTCTTATGAATTGTTGCAGCCGAGAGTTTGTCCTGCATTTTTGCAGCTTCATGTGATTCAATTTCGTTGTTTTGAGTTTGTAACCATGAATAACTAGTTAATACCATGATAATTGAGCTTTGCATGATGATTTTAAACCATCGGATGATGAAATCAAAACATTAGAAAATCTGTCTTGGAAGTAATTGTTTCTGCCGAGAAGCTGAGTGGATACCGCAGCTTCAATGTTGTTTTGCTGAAGTAATTCGAGCATGAAATGATGTTTAACTAACTGAATTTTTGGATGATTATTATGATTAGGGCCTTGCATGATAATTTTATGTATTTGGGTGATGAATTAAGGAGCTTAGAAAAATTCTGTTTTGCTGAAAGGATTCTGCCGAGATTTGTCTTGAGTCATGTAGTTTCATTGGGTATAATTTTGCTGTTCTGAACCTCTAACTACGACTAACTAGTAAACTACAAGATGATTAAGTTCTGCCTATAGTTAATTAACGGGTTTAAAGCAGAAAAATAAAATGAAATTGAATTCTGCCAAGTGCACGTTCATCCGAGGCTTGTTGGATGTTTCTGGAAATTTTTAGATGATTTTGTGTTGATGATTGAAGTTGTTTTCTGAACTAGATATGTTAATCAGTTAGTTAGGGAGTTGCATGCTGGATTTGAGTGCCAAATACAAGGCTTTGGCCGAAAAAAAAACTGGATTATGACCAACAAAGTGCTGGAAAAAAACTGTGTTTGAGTGTTGTTCCAGAAATTTTGCATCAGCTTTTTCTATTTTTGAACTCCTTCTTGCGTCTTTGTTTGTTTGATTGTCGATGTCTTGTTTGTTTAGTTCAGAGTTCAGGT
>NC_040036.1:2899001-2957648 GCF_003713205.1 Coffea eugenioides | reverse complement strand
AATGTGTTTAATTTGATAATATAAAGACATTTGATAATATTAAACACGTTTTAATATTAAACTTGTCGGACAAAGTTCAATTCATGGTTTAAGTTCAATTCTAAACATTGATTATGATTTAAGTGAAATTACTTTAAACGTTATAACACATGATCAAAGCGATTTGAAATTTTTTGGGATTGGTTAAATTTTTTCGACATCCACACAATTGTGGAGTAGAACAAAAAATTTAAAAATCCCGACTGCATAATAACGCTGAAACCCGCAAGCGGGATTCTGTGTTTTCCTATTTCAACGTTAAATCGCTTGTAAACATTCATTTATAATAAATTTTAGATTCTAAAATTTGAAGAGCAAAAGACCACACAATTGTGGAGTAGAACAAAAAATTTAAAAATCCCGACTGCATAATAACGCTGAAACCCGCAAGCGGGATTCTGTGTTTTCCTATTTCAACGTTAAATCGCTTGTAAACATTCATTTATAATAAATTTTAGATTCTAAAATTTGAAGAGAAAAAGCCTTTTTTCCTTCTCCATCCACACAGCTCTGAAGTACAACAGAAGCTATGAAAGCCAGCTGCACTAAATATATAGATGGTTATCCTTATATTAGAAACCCCTTAAACACAAGTGATGGTTTTTATATTAAAAACCAGAATACATTTTACTTAAACAATTGATAATATAAACAAAATGTTTGATAATACAAAATGTGTTTAATTTGATAATATAAAGACATTTGATAATATTAAACACGTTTTAATATTAAACTTGTCGGACAAAGTTCAATTCATGGTTTAAGTTCAATTCTAAACATTGATTATGATTTAAGTGAAATTACTTTAAACGTTATAACACATGATCAAAGCGATTTGAAATTTTTTGGGATTGGTTAAATTTTTTCGACATCCACACAATTGTGGAGTAGAACAAAAAATTTAAAAATCCCGACTGCATAATAACGCTGAAACCCGCAAGCGGGATTCTGTGTTTTCCTATTTCAACGTTAAATCGCTTGTAAACATTCATTTATAATAAATTTTAGATTCTAAAATTTTAAGAGCAAAAGACCACACAATTGTGGAGTAGAACAAAAAATTTAAAAATTCCGACTGCATAATAACGCTGAAACCCGCAAGCGGGATTCTGTGTTTTCCTATTTCAACGTTAAATCGCTTGTAAACATTCATTTATAATAAATTTTAGATTCTAAAATTTGAAGAGAAAAAGCCTTTTTTCCTTCTCCATCCACACAGCTCTGAAGTACAACAGAAGCTATGAAAGCCAGCTGCACAGCCAGCAGTCGGATGTTCAAATCACCGCAAAAGCTGAAGCAGCAGTGGGAGCAGTCAACTCACATCAAATGCTTGGTATTACTAACACTTGATGAACGAAACGTTAAAGGATAGAAAGTTGAGTAGCCAAGTTGTACAAATCAAAAGTTATACATGATACTGTGGTACGTTTGCACTTTCAAAAAGCTTAGCTAACTATCTTTAAGCAAAAGTGAACAGAAAGCTAAGCAAGTGTACAAAAGCTGGTAAAATATTTGACCATCACAAAATACAGGAAAGCTTCAGCTATCAAAAGTTAACCCAGCAGAGCTTCAAAAGTATGTAATAGCAAAAACCAATATATGGCATTTTCAATCTTGCTTTTGATACTTGTCACTGCGTTGCTTTTTAGTTGGGCTCTCACTGATCTTAAGAGTAGAGAGACAACTGGAAGTCACATTTGTGTCTTTTGGAGCAGTACTGACCACATTTTCATCAATACTGGTGGAAGGCAGTTCTGGATTTGGTTCTGAATAGCCAGTGGTTGAAGGAATCTGTGATATAATCTCTGCTAGAAGGGATTTGTGCAGAATAATGGCAGAGTATTTTTCAGTACTGCCAGATGCATGGGTGTTTGGCATTTTCTTCACAAAGCATGTTATGATAGTGTTGTTAATGGCCTCTTCAATAGCTTGATAGTTCAGTTCATGCTGTACAATTAAAATGAACAGGTTGACATTAGATACAGTATACTTATTTGTTGATGACAATATTCTATATGCTTATGGAAACAGTATTTCTTACCTTGTTTTCTAACTCTTGCATCTGCGAAAGTGTGAAAGGTAGTAACTGAAGGGCATCATTATCATAAAGATCAAGCGTTAAAACTCCAGAATAATCAGCAAGTTCTACAGTTAATCGAGATCTTGTCACTATATTCACATGTTTGTTGCATGAGGTGCAAACAATTTTCCAGATAGGCTTTTCTCTGAATGATTTATGGCATTGTGGACAAGCATTATACCATAATCGCTGGCTTTTGTCTAGCAATTTTGGAGTACCACGCAACCAGTAAGCTTTTTTCTGTATTGAATTATAGTGAGTAGTTAGAAATCTGAAAATATTATTGTGTATAAATGATGGGTTGTAGAATTTACCGTAGGAAATGCCAGGAAGTCTTGAATAGTGGTCAGCTCGTCATCCCTTGGCTGTGGTAGAAGCTTAACTCGGTTGTGGTATGCTTTTTCTGCTATCAATTTTTTGATTTCTGTTTCATTCTCAATAGCCCTTGTGATGAATAGAGAAGTTTTATTTACAATGTTTATAATATGCAGTTAATAGAAAATATTTTCAAATGATGTTTGTTGAGAAGAATTGTCACCAGTGCTTGAGATCAGCAGCTTGTTGTATTGGAGGATTGAGAAGAATGCTTGATCCAAATTTTGTTGACAGGTTCAGTGCTGCAATATTTACGTGGCTCAGTATGTTCAATTTACGAGGTTCAGTATGTTCAATTTACGTGCTGCAATATTTACCAGGTTCAGTATGTTCAAAGTCAGAAAATATGTGGAGCATAAGAAATTTCTTATATACTCACTGTGATATGATGATACTTTAATCCGAAGTGCAACAATCAGTGGCATTGTGTCAATTATATTTGCAAGTGCTTGGCCTTCATCTGTTTCATGCTCACCCCATAGTGTTAGGATAACTGGCATCATGCTGTAGTGTATTTGATTGATAGATGAACATTTGTTAGAAGAGATTATTTGTATCAATGTGTGCTGGTTTAGAACTGATATAGAATAAATGGATAGTTTTAGTTACCTTTTATCTATAAGTACCACTTCTCTAGTAGCTGTAGTGGCCCTTTGTATCCGAGGATGAACTTCAGCGACAATGCCTAGGACATCTGATTTTCAATTGTGCTGAGTTATAACTATAATGTGTGCAGTAGCAAGTTAGTAGTAAGATTTGTTGGTTACCTATATCTGTGTTGTCATCCATATGTTGGTAAAATCTTCTATAGGGTGAGAATCTGAACACAGCTGGAATCTGAGGTGGCTCGACTTCATTCACTGCTTGAACAACAGTAGAGTTGTCTATGTACCATGTGCATTGATTTGGATGAGTGGAATACTCTGATGGTGTGTACTCAACTCTAGCATTGCAGAGAATGTATCGCTTGTAAAGTTGGAAATGATTTCGGAAGAACTCAATGTCTGATTTATAAATCATTGCTTCAACTGTTGACCCCTGAGAATAGTCATGGTTGTTTTGATGTCAATGTCAAAATTGAGTAATAAAGAACATGACATAAAATTGAGAATTTGTATTACCTGCTCATCAATTAATATGAGTTTCTGATATCGGTTTCCTGCCTTTGAGAGTAATGGCTTTTGCTTGTCTAGAACCTGAACCATAGTTGTCCAGTTTTGTAGTCCAGGAATTATTTCAGCAAATGAGATGATATTTTTTTCCTCCTGCAACTCATAATATAAGTAGCTAAGTGGTGGATGAAGCGAAAGAAAGGTGTAAAATCATGAATATATACAAATAACTGATATACAAATGGTTAGAACAGTGATTGATAAGCTAAATCTAGTACTTCTGTATATACTATATTTTCTGTAATTGAGTCTTCTTGGTCGTCAAATATTGATGGTTTAATCAGAATTTTAATAGAACTACTATTCTTAGCTCTTGACATTGCTACATATAGCTGTCCATGGGAGAAAACCGGCTCACGCAAATATATGCCGACAAAATCAAGTGTTTGTCCTTGAGCTTTGTTTATTG
Organism: Coffea eugenioides; assembly: GCF_003713205.1. NCBI lineage: Eukaryota > Viridiplantae > Streptophyta > Magnoliopsida > Gentianales > Rubiaceae > Coffea > Coffea eugenioides. The sequence continues at coordinate 2,953,573 of NC_040036.1, read as the reverse complement.
TCATAGCAAAACAGGGTCGAACAGGAAACTGAATTCGTTCGAATGATACTGGTGAGTCTGAATTATTCTCTGCTCTAAAACAGATTCTGTGAATGAAGACTTCTTTTCCAGCAAATTCTCCACATGTTATGACTGCATGTATAATGTTGGAGCTCAAGGATTTGCATATCAGCCTGGTGCCATTACATAATCCCTGAGGCGGATCGATGTTTCTCAGTAACATGATAGGGCAGTATGGTTTGAGAAGCAGCTTATGAGGAGGGAAACCATTTGGAGTCAAACTGTTTAGCAAATCTTCCATGATTGTCTGCTCAGAGCTATCTATACACTTGTCTCGACTAGTATATTCTTGCAATTGTCCTTTGAACTGTACAATGAGCCTGTGATTAATTTGATCCACAAAGTCATTTTTTGTTGTCAGAATAGCACGATTAATTGCAGAGAAATTGTCCTGGCAAAAAGCGTTCAAATCTGGGAACACTGTGCGGATCAATGTGTTCATTGATTCTTCCTCATTGGTATATCTTATCAGCATTGATGCAGGTATCTGGATAGAATTCTTGGAGATAAATGGCTCTGTTCCATTTCCGATGCGGAGTAGATATTCAGTAAATTCTGCATCATATCTTGCTCTCATATTTTGAGTCAGATGCAACTTATGTAGCTGTGGCCATATGTATGAGTTCACTATACTTGCATCGATAAATTCAGATTTTGATCCTTTTGTTACTACTGGCAAGACTTGACGAAAGTCACCTCCAAAAACAATGACCTTTGATCCAAACAAATTGTTGCAGTCCATTATGTCTCTGAGAATTTTGTCAACACTCTCAATTGAAGTCTTGTGTGTCATTGGAGCTTCATCCCAGATGATCAGAATTGCAGATTGCAGCAGTTTTGCTAATGAGCTTTGTTTACTAATTCTGCATTGCTTATCTCGTGTTCCACTAATTGGTATCTTGAATCTTGAATGAGCTGTCCTTCCACCTGGAAGAATCGAAGCCGCAACTCCACAGGATGCTGTAGCCAGAGCTATGTGTCCTTTTGACCTGATTTCTGCTAGTAGTGCTCGATAAAGGAATGTTTTTCCTGTTCCGCCTGGTCCATCAATGAAAAAGGCTCCTTTTTTTTCAACAAAAACTGCATTTATAATAATATCAAAAACTTTTTTCTGATCAGCATTTAATTGTTCAATTGCTAATAAGTCATGCTCTGGTACAGAGATTGTTGTTTCAGCTATTATATCACGAGTGTTGTTGTTCAAGCTATCAAAATTCATGATATTTGGAACTAAAGCATACTCATTGATATCTTTTCCCATTGATTGTAGGAACTGATTTATCTGGTACAGTACCTGGAAACGAATTTGATCAACTGATACTTGTGGAGTTCTGCTGATATCTTGAGATAATGGCTCTTCAAATTGTTCCCAAAGATACCTGGCATTTGAAGGAGGAAAATGAACAAGTAGTGTGGCAAATAATCTTCTCAAAGTATATGGCATGTGATACATAGCTGCTTCCTGAAGGCATTGTTGTTGTGACTTATCAGACTCAAAGTAACCCCTGAGAATTGCTGCCTCCCGAAAAGTACGTACATATGCTCCATTTATTGTTCTTAAGTCATCGAATGAAGTTGGACTTTTGACATTTGTGAGTAGCAATCTGAGAAAGTATCGTTCTCCTTCCATTGGGTTGGCTGTTACTATCCTACCTATAGAGTCTTTCTGCTTTCTTGGTTCCCATTTCCTCCTTCCTGGATACCAAACAAAGTGCTCAGGAAACTGTTTGTAAGTACATTTGAGATTCTGAGCTAGAGAATCAGTAGAATTCATGTAGAAAAATTCTGTCAACATGGTTCTCTTAGCAAATCTATTTGCTACTATATCACGTAGGTCTTGGTCTTCTCTGAAATTCAATGCTTGACAGTTTTGTAAGTGAAGCTGTAAGTGAATAACAGCAGGATGTATTTGAAACAGCAGGAACCTGTATATTCTCCATATACCTTCCACAGCACAGACCCATCTAGCCGATTGATAGTCTTTGATCTCATCGATTGCACAGACATGACCATCAGAATTCAGCTGATTAGAATCCTGTGAATTGAGTACAAAATGAATCTTGTCATGACCTTTGTAGATATACTTATACATGTACTTTACTGCCTTGACTGTAGAGCAGATTTCCACGTTCAGATGGCAGTTGAATTTTGCAAGAAGGTAAGGATTGTATGGAACAACCCATCTGTTATCAAGCTCATGTCCACGGACCATCATTTTGTATCCATTGTTTCTTCTTCGATAAGTAGGGTATGTGTTATCTCCATGAAAAGTCTTATCGGCAAATGGTTTTGGATAATTATTCCTGCATTTTTTCTGATGTTCTCCTCGCATACAAACATTGGTTGGATTTCTTTTTCCACAAGGGCCATGAATCATGTGTCTGCGAACCATGTTGAAAAGATGTGGATTTTTGCTTTCATCTGGAATCTCTGCACTAACTATTCTGTCATAAGAATCTGTCGAGTAAAGTTTTGAACATGGCTTCAAAATTATAAGGAAATGAGCATGAGGTAAACCGCGTTTCTGGAACTCTATGACATATGTGTAAGCAGCAACAGATCCGAATATTTCTTTCTTGAATAACTCCTGTTTTAAAACATCAAGCTTTGCGTGAAAGATTCGAGTGAGCAGGTCCGGCCTGTTATGTGCTTCATCTGTTGAAAGCATGAGATTCTTTATCTCTGGCCATGAAGGATTGCAAGTCATTGTAATGAATAAATCTGGTTTGCCAAATTTCTGGACCAAAGCCATAGCATCAACATATCTCCTTCTCATGTCTCGAGGGCCTCCTATGAATGAAGCTGGAAGGACTACTCGTTGGCCTACTTTTGAAGCTTGGCATTGACCTGTTATAACACTATCCATTACGCCTTGCAGCTGCTCTCTCCTTATGAATTCTTGTTTGCTTTTATAGTAATCCAATCTCTGACTTTCAATTTTGATGTACATATCCACAACATATTGCTGAAGTAATCTACCAGTGTTAAGTATGTTTGGAGAATATTTGTCTCTGATCTGCAATTTATAAGCATAATATTCTCGCATTGACACAAATTCACCATTGTTTTCAGGATCATTGGAAACTGAAAGTTACAAAAATAAGGTATAAGTAACTGGTTTCACTATATGAAGTTGCATACATTGATAAGATATAGGATCATGTGAGACTAATCGAAGATAATGCGAGTAGTATGTTCTCAAAACAAGTAATTCAGGATCAGTAATTATGTAAGCAAGATGTGAGCAATGTACATAAGTAATGTATAAGACATTTGCATATAGATAATGTATTAGTTATTCATCTTAGGAATACCTTCTTCTTCAGCAGATATCATGTCTTCAGCAGATTTGAAATTGGTGAGGACAGCAGTAGGTTTGTTTCTCTGAACAGATCTTTTTCTCTTTTTGGCATTTTCTCTGACAAATCTTCTGATTCCAGGATGCCAGCCTGTTTCACCAAGTGCAAATAATAGTGGATATTGGAGAGGATCGTAACAGCCATAATAGTACTGGACGAGGTGATCCCTTCCTTCTTTTGTATAAATTTTAATGTGTCTAGCATAACTTGTTCCTGAACTCTCTGTTTCTGTCCAAAGAGCTGCAACCTGAGAAGCTGTTGGATGGTTGAATACTCGTTGATCATTCTGTGAATGTGATTTCAGGACTATCTGATATGAATCCAAATTTGGAACGTTTCTTAGACTGCGCAGAAAACATGCGTATGGATTAGACTTCATGACTTCCATGATCTTCATTACTATACTCTCTGTTAATCTTTCTGAAACTGCCATTCTGTTTTGAAGCTCATGATCTGTATCATGAAAATACAGTTGCAGATATAATCCAGATCCTCCATGTGGAATAAGGTCTTTGATAAAGTGATAGCTTTGTCCTTGAACTTTGAAGGTATAAATGCCATTTGTTCTCTTGCAAAGTGATTTATCATAGTGTACACCAAAGGAAGTAAAGGCAAACATATTATTATATGTTCTGACATATGTACGAAAGGATAAAGCTTCATCAGAATGACCAGTGAACAATTCTACAAGAATATCTGGCAATTTATTCTCATGGAGAACTACTTGTCCGTCTGAGCAACAGAAATTGGGTGTCTCAGAGTGCATTTTTTTCCCTCCACAGTACTGACAATCAGCTTTTGCAGGTAATCTATCTGCCTGATGATTAATAAATTTGAGTGCATGAACTCCATCAACAGGCTGATTACCTATAGATTTAGCAATTAGTTCAGCTAAACTAAAGGTTGGAACTGAACATAAGGAGGTAAAAGAGGAACAATCAGTGATTTGTAATCTGTACCTCTGTTTTTTTTCTTTTTGTTATTAATAGCTTTCACTTGTTTCGCTGATGAATGCTTTTTGCCTGAATGATTCAAGTATATATAATTAGAAGCAGAGGCCATAAGCTTTATACATGTAGTGGTAGTAATATGATCAAGGTATTTGTATGAATAGAAGTGGTTTGAGGTTACATAATGCATACTGAAGTTTTCTGATCAACATCAGAAGCAATTAAACAATTTAATATATTTTAATGAGATGGTTATTTGATGGATTTTTTATGGCAAATTAGTTTACAACAATAGTGAGAAATAAGAAACTTGAGTGAGAAATAAGAAACAATAGTGAGAAATGAGAATCGTCAAGCAGCTCATATGGTAATTTGAGTTTTTCTATATACAAGATAGTAAATTCAGATCAAAGCTAATAACCTGCAATTCTTCTTGTTTTAGCAGAACAATTATCAGGGACTTGATACAGCTGGTACATTGGGAGGATAGCTGACAAATCTGTTCAAGGTAAAGTTCATGGAATTGTTAGACACAATCGCAGTAGGAATTTTTTTAAAAAGCTCAAAGAACATTTGACCTGAAGTTTGTTCAGCTATTTCTGTCAAGAATTTGTAGCAGTTCATGCATATGAATGATTTATCTGAAAAGTAAACAAGAATACTAATATAACTGATCATGATAATGTTGATGGTTATATATAAGAAGCAATAATCAATGATTAATTTCGAAGCTTAAATCACCTGCATTGTGCAGCATGTCAGTAGCTACGCATGTATGTTGTGTACCACAGTTAGAAGCAGATCCTACGTATAAAAATTAGAGATGGAGTATTGTATCAATAGAATACTGTTTATGATTTGAGTAAGAAAGATATATCAAAAACAAAGTACACCATGTACCTTTCTCATAGCTTGAGAAGCAAGAAATCTGTTCCTTTAATTTTCTACCCAACTGAGCAGAAGCTAGTTCATCACTGTTATTTGCAGAGGGAGAAATCCGAATACCAGGTTTTGGAGCACCTATTACAATAGACAGAGTTCAGATTGGTTGCATGAATATTATAAAAAAAATGAAATTCACATTGGATAACAAACAATGCACAGTCTAATTTACTACAATATAGCAAGAAACACTAATACATATACAACTAAGTTGACATGAATTCATTGATTTAAAGTAGATAGAAATGGTACCTGTAAAGTGTTCTGTAAAATGAGAGTGTGAGAATTCACTGCGTGAATCGCCTGAAAGTCAGGTAGAAAAATTTGCAATTCAATATATACAAAAGTAGGGGTTGGAATTCTAAGAAAAGTTGGTAAAGGGAAAAAAATTCTATGACTAACCTTGATTACAACCAATAATTCCATGAACATTCTCATTGAGTTTGGAAGTTTGAGAACCAATAGCTTGGATAACTTTATCATTCAAAGCTAGTCATCAACAAAATAAGGGAAATAGACAGGTTATGATAAATATCCTATGCACATACAGATTATGAGAATATAGTAAGAGTTTTTTAATCACTATGTACCATGAGAACATTGTTGAGGAGAAAGGCTACGGATAACAGATGCAGAAACTGGTGATTGAGAAGCTTCTTGAAATTGTTGTGGCAAGGACTTGGAAAGTATTTTCTCCAATTTTTTTCTGTGATAAGCTTCTCTGTTTTTTTTGCGCTGAGCCTGTTTCTCTTCGACAGATAGAGCAGCAAATTTTTCTCTTTTTTTACGATTTCGCTTATCCTTTTTCTCACGAAGTTTATCAGGATCATCCGTTATGGATAGCTTGGAGCAGCTCATGTTTTTTATACATATATACCAAGCAACAAACAAAGATAGACAGAGGAAAATCTATGCGTATGGACAGATATATATTGTTTATATATATATCGATAGATAGGTATATAAGTGGTGATGTGCAAGGAACAAACTATTCAGCTAAAAAGGATGAAGACTATCAGTACAGATGGAATGAGCTATGAACTAAATATATTAAAAAACAATAAAAAACCAGTTGAACGAAGGAAAGAGAGTAGAAAACCTCCATGGAGACAGCAGACGAAGCTTATCAAAGTATCTCTGCTACTGCGTATTATAAGAAATTGGAGCACCTCAGTACAGATTAAAATAAAAGAAATTTCTAGTTGCATGGAATAGCTGAAAAACTCATGTGAACTAAGTTTGGATTAGCATAAGAAAATACCTGATTCGAAGCAAGCTGTATGAAGCAAGTTGTAAGATGCAAGATGCGCTGTAATTTGCATGTAAACTGGTTTTTTGAACGTAGCAAATTGTTTGCATGAAATCTCTGGTGCCAATGTATTCATCGATGATCAGTAAAAAACAAGAAATATGCAAAATCGAGACAAAGAATCTGGAAATGACAAATATAGCCAACCTTAGGAAGAAAGTGGTCCACAAAATAAGCATCAGAATGACTAAAACAGTAAAAAATAGATGGTAGTGGGAGACAAGTGATTTAACCCCTATTACACATGATTGAACTCTTTGGTCAAAATTGAGGAATAAAGTATATCTCATGTTTATCACATATGCATATAAAAAAAATATATCCACTTATCACTTATCACTTAATAAATATATAAATTTATCTAGTTGTTCTCTTATATCCACCATAATTCTAGATATTTTTTAATGCCTATTAGCTTTATCAATTTATCAATTTTTTAAAATAAATATATAGATGGTTATCCTTATATTAGAAACCCCTTAAACACAAGTGATGGTTTTTTATATTAAAAACCAGAATACATTTTACTTAAACAATTGATAATATAAACAAAATGTTTGATAATACAAAATGTGTTTAATTTGATAATATAAAGACATTTGATAATATTAAACACGTTTTAATATTAAACTTGTCGGACAAAGTTCAATTCATGGTTTAAGTTCAATTCTAAACATTGATTATGATTTAAGTGAAATTACTTTAAACGTTATAACACATGATCAAAGGGATTTGAAATTTTTTGGGATTGGTTAAATTTTTTCGACATCCACACAATTGTGGAGTAGAACAAAAAATTTAAAAATCCCGACTGCATAATAACGCTGAAACCCGCAAGCGGGATTCTGTGTTTTCCTATTTCAACGTTAAATCGCTTGTAAACATTCATTTATAATAAATTTTAGATTCTAAAATTTTAAGAGCAAAAGACCACACAATTGTGGAGTAGAACAAAAAATTTAAAAATCCCGACTGCATAATAACGCTGAAACCCGCAAGCGGGATTCTGTGTTTTCCTATTTCAACGTTAAATCGCTTGTAAACATTCATTTATAATAAATTTTAGATTCTAAAATTTGAAGAGAAAAAGCCTTTTTTCCTTCTCCATCCACACAGCTCTGAAGTACAACAGAAGCTATGAAAGCCAGCTGCACAGCCAGCAGTCGGATGTTCAAATCACCGCAAAAGCTGAAGCAGCAGTGGGAGCAGTCAACTCACATCAAATGCTTGGCTCCAATTTAGCAAGAGCGGTCCCACCACTCAACGTACAAAACAGCAGCCCAAGGTACAAGAGCTTAAAGCAAACGGATGCACTCGAAATCCCCAACAGTAGAAGCACAAAGTGCTTCTTATATATACGTTAAATCGCTTGTAAACATTCATTTATAATAAATTTTAGATTCTAAAATTTGAAGAGAAAAAGCCTTTTTTCCTTCTCCATCCACACAGCTCTGAAGTACAACAGAAGCTATGAAAGCCAGCTGCACAGCCAGCAGTCGGATGTTCAAATCACCGCAAAAGCTGAAGCAGCAGTGGGAGCAGTCAACTCACATCAAATGCTTGGCTCCAATTTAGCAAGAACGGTCCCACCACTCAACGTACAAAACAGCAGCCCAAGGTACAAGAGCTTAAAGCAAACGGATGCACTCGAAATCCCCAACAGTAGAAGCACAAAGTGCTTCTTATATATAGTATAGAAGTCGGTTTCTCGCCGCTCGTTAGTACTGCTAGCTTCGAGCCTTATGCTATTCCTGTCCATGGACCTTCGAGGCCCGGTTAAGTCTGAACTCTCCCATTTAAACAAAAAGAAAAAGACCCCGGACCAAGTGTCCATCTTTAAGCTCACAACATGAAGGCCCAATATTGGAGTTCGGGAGAACCTGAATTCAGAATTTTAAATATTTTTTGTTTCCTTTCTTCCGGAAAATGCATTTGACTAGTTTCCAACGTCATAGATCAAACCAATCAGATAAATTTGATTTAACACGTGGATATTGCATCAAAATAATTCTTGCCATGTAATTTTTTTAGTTCATATATATAATGACATACAATCATAGTGCATCAAACCAATTTGCCACACTCTCGGAACCTGACTTATTATTGACGCACAATCCATTCATCGATCGTCACAGAGTTTTTTTTTTTTTTTTTTTTAACAATTCCATAACATATGTAAGTCAATTATTTTCAAATAAAGAACAATAGAAATGTACATTTTGTCCACTTCTGTTCAAAAGCAATGTTTGAACGTTAAAAATTATAAACTTCCAAAAAAATGTCTTAGTGCTTTGGAACAAAATTACCCTCATCCTAACAAATCCCTTCTTCTTATAAATAAAGATTTTCAACTTTCTCTTCTTTAGTAAAAAGACCCGGCTTTTGTACGTGGGTTGTTATGTCTTCTTCTCCTTTTTAAAGAATAAAATTAATGGCTAGATACCAGAAAAAATGTCCCAAAAATTGATTACTTCAAATTTTGGTACTATTTTTGTGGTGCTACTGATGGAAATTCTTCTGCACAAAAAATAATTGATTTTTTTTATAAACTCTTAAAGCGTATAATTTTTGAAGTGAGGTAGATTTGCGAACCTTTTTATTGTTTCATGTCTTTTTATTTTTAAAATGTATTTTTTTCAGTAACATGAGATGCAACATATTTTTCTCTAATATTTTTTGGTCATTTTTTAAAAAATAAATGCAAAACTTGATCTCATCCCATGAATATTTTAATCCACCAACTACTAATATGATTACATTTCTATCCTTTCATCTTTTGCTTTGTCCCTTATGGCTAGTTTGTGAGTTTAGGACAGAAAGGAAAGGATGAGAAAACTTAAATTATGAGAGAAATCAGAAAAGAAGAGAAGAGATGTGATTCTAATGTTGTTTGGAAGTTTTGGTAAGAAATGGAATGATTTTGGATATATATGTTAATAAAATTTCATTCAAAAGTTTTGTGAGGATAAAATGGATAATTTGAAAAAAAATTTTAAGCTTCCGTCAGTTTTCCTTTGCTTTCCGCCCGTCTTGGTCAGAAAAAATTTTGCACTGTAGCAGCACTTGGCATCCCTTTAAAATCCGTTCGTTTCTTTTCTTTTCCGTCTCACTTAAAAGTCTTAAACGTAGGAAAGTCCACCTTTCTCTTCCTTTCTTTTCTATTCCTTTGAAATCAGAACTGCCAAACTAGCTACTAGTGCAGGGGGTGAAGTACTAAAAAATAAGCCTTAAAAGACAAAAGTGATTTTGACCATATATTAAACGGGTTTAATGGGGTTTACCCTTTCTAATAACTCCGAAGTGACCTACGAAAATGGTGGACCAGAGTGGCTAATGTCGAGTGAATTTGCCAGCCTGACAAAGGCCACCCAGGATAAATCCTCCGTCCAGCTCCAGCACTAGAAGGCAAGAATCCGTTGTCGTTCCCTTTGAAATCCAGTTCACAAAATTAAGAAACCTGTCCGGATCAAAGCTCAGTGGATGCTCCCAGATATTGGGGCCTCGTCCAATTGCCCACGCGCTGACAACGACCTGTACACCCTCGACCTTGAGAATGGTAAAGTTCATAACTGGACATGTACCAGCGGCACGACGAGGAAGAGAGAGTGGCGCTACAGGGTGTACTGCAATGTAATCTCATGGTTTCTTTCAGGTTTGCTTGCAAAGTAAGAGAGCTGTGGCATGTCGGGCTCCTCCTATTGTGCTACAGGGTGTTGTAATCCGCCACTGTATATACCGCACCGTTCCCAGATTGTCGTTGAGGAACGAAACTGATTTTTTTTATTTTAAATTTTTTAACTTAGGATTATGGAGAGAAGGCGGGACAGTGGTGGTGTGAGAAAATATAGGGAATCATTAATTGAGTATAGGCGAAGCGCTGGTTTTCCATTCCCTAGTGAAAAAACAAAGTGGTGAAGATGCGACCATAAGTTTTGAGTTGAGTTAGGCACCATCATCATCCTATTTTTCCTTTCATAAGAATGGCCAAGACTTCACTCATCGTGTTTTCTTTGCATGGAAATTTCTAAACTTTTGGTATATGCAAAATTATATTTTACCCGACCACGTTAGGTTGTCAACGGTTCAGGTTTGGATTCGGACCCGACCTCAACCCGATAATTTTTTTTCTCAGGTACGATTTGAGAAATAATTCTATTATTCGAATCTGAATCCGTACCTATTTATTCTCACAAAAAAAAGCAAGTCGAATATGAAATATTTAATTTCGACCCGTATTCGATCCGAACAATATATTAATAATTATAAAATATAAATATTTCTAAATACAATAATAATTCTTTTACCAAATTAACAAACCCTAATTTTGTTGGGGCCTTATTTCTAAATACAATAATATTTCTAAATACATTATTTTGTTGACTTTATTTTTTTAAGTTGACTCGGCCCGATCCGAGATCCGTTAGACCCTATTCCGAGATCTTAAGCATAAAACCCGTCGAGTATACGGGTCGGGTCCAAAATTGGTACATTATTAGCAGGTTCGGTGTTCGCAATTTTCAATTTTGACTCGAAACTGACCCGTTGACAAGTCTAGACCACACTCCAACAATATTTTGCAATATATATATATACTACTATAAAATTGAAAGCCAAATAATAATCTATATGCAGTCGTATGTTGTAGTATAGTTTCCGTAGGTGCAGTACAGTGAATTGTTTCCTTGACAGTTGCTAATTTATCTCATTTCTCAACTTACCCACCTATACGAATGACTTAAATGGAGCGTACGAAGCGAAGGACACGATTCATAAATAGAGCGTACGAAGGGAAGGCGACTGGTGGCATTGAATAACTTACATTCAGTTCTCTCCGTCTATTTATTTATTTTTTAGAGGGGCCTGGGTTGGGGTGGGGGCAGTATGAAATGGAATTTTTTTTTTGAGTAATTCGGAACATGTTCTAACTCGAGTTCTTTGGATCCGAGCCGGCACATCAGATTGGAGGGCAACGCTGCAACCCCACGCAATGTTTACCCAAACGTGTCATAGATATTTTAGGAAGCAGTTTTGATCCCGAAACCTGTGTCCCAAAGGATTGCCGCTACTACTGGATCAATCTCGTGAGGCATATGAAATGGAATTGCGTTAACATGTGAAGGTGCCAACAAATCTAAATATTTGAAGTTGAAAGGTGAGCCGGATTTTTCAAAAAAAACAAAAGAAAAAATGGTGAGGCGGAGGAGTCGCCGTTTGAACTCCTTAGATCTCTGCAATCGCGTGTGAAAGAGAGCACGAACGGTTTCATGGAGTACCAATTAATTTTCATCAGAACGGGAAAATATCGGGATGTTACCCGGATATTGACCGTGAGTTGAATTTCCACGTCACTGGCAGACTAGCAAAGCCCTTCATCCATCCGTACGAATAAGTGGGCCTGTGACTTGTCCGGTAAAAATCGGTTAGTAGTTTTATTTATATATATTTTTTGTCAAATAGTAGTTTTATTTATATGGATATAAGTATTCCTCTGGAATGGTATTTCTTGTGTGTGTCCTAGGGCGCATAATGCTTATAAGGGCATCCACAATTATTTACACTCTTTAAAATGTAATATACATGTCACGTCGGCATTTCACTTTTTCCTCTTTTATTACACTTCCACTCACAATGGATTACACTCCACAAGGTGTAATAGGATGGGTCCACAATTAAATCAAATATTTATTTTAATGTTGCATAACTCATATCCCATAAATAAATAAAGTAATTTTTAAAAATAATTTTGTTATTTTTAAAAAATAAAGTATTAACTTTCGTTAAATTTTTTACCTTTTGAATTTTTTATTTTCTAAAAATGATATTATTAATTTTTAAGTTTGAACAATATATCTTTTTCTATCTCTCAAAAATAATATATTGTTATTTTTTGAAAAATAATTATGCAAAAAATTAAACAAATATTTGATACCTCAAATGTGAAGATATCATAATAATCCATACTTAATTAATAATTCAAAATGTAATTAGTTGAACTCCATAACATAATATTACATAATTTAAATCAAATAAAATACAAATAATAATAACATAATGTAATTAATTGGCCAAAATTTTGTCCGGCTCTTAAATTTTGTAATGGGGGTCACTCATTACATGCATATCAGGATGATGCGTATAATGGATATTACACGACCACGATGAAGTGGCCGTGTAATAACCCATTACAATGTCAAACATTACACCACCGTTGGAGATGCCCTAATTAGTCCTAGTACTTGTATAATAAGTGTAGCACCGACACATAAGCCCAAAATAAAGAAAAATCAAATATAAACCCACCCGAACAAATAAAGGAAAATCGATATTGAGACAAAAGAAAATTTTCTATTAATCAAACGAGAAGGCTGCTCATTACCAATTCACAAAACGGAGGCTACGTCCTTTATACATGTACATAATGTCCGAAGCTTTAGACTCCACAAATATATACCCTATGCGACTAACATACAAATCGACTAAGATTAGTAGTACTAATACATCTAGGAATTGAACGTTTCCTACGTAACACTTGCAGATCTTAATATGTTTTAGTGTTTCTGAAACCAGTCTCCGCAGATTAATTTATTATAATTTTTTTTCGTAATTCATTTATTATAATTTATTACGGAACGTGAATAAGATGACATGAAACAATTATAGAAAACGAAGAGCTTGGCTGTGTAGTAGCAAGACATGCAATGCAAGTCATTACTACTCATTTAATGGGAGAAACCAGACGGCCTTTTTTCCATGTCTCGGGAGCCAAGATGTGCAGCTTGTCTACTTGTTAGTAGTATATGACTACAAAATATCGGTTGACGATGGTATTATAAAATATGACTATATATTATTCACACACACACACACACCCCCCCCCCCCCCCTCCTCTTTCTCTATCATATTACCATATCAAAAATATCCTCGATTTTTGTCAGTGCAGCCTTCGTTTCTGGATCTGCCACACTTGTTCGGAAGAAAAAAAATACTTATGATTGTGGGTTTTGAATTGATGCTTAATTGAATTATTTGCTGTATAATTTCCCCTGTAGACGTACCTTGAGTAACTTGTTTCGACTTATTTTGAAACTTAAGAGGAAGCTTGAATAGTAGTCAATATCTTGACTGTTTAGATATGTTCATTTGATAATTGAGTTGATCAATTGCAAACAAAAATTCAAGAAGCTTTGGAGCTTAACAAAGTAAGATGAGAATAATTTCCCCAATTGGATTGAGTATTATTTCCCCAATTTTATTTGCTTACATCATCATTACAATTTCCAATATACTTTTTTATCTTCCCAATTACCTTTTTATCTCACATACATCACATCACAAAAAATGCTACGGTAGAAATATCCCAAATAACTTACAATCCAAACAAACTCCGGTGTTCCAGATAAAGAGTTTAGGAATTTTAACAATTTGTTGTTTAACGTTGGATTGCTAATCACACACACACACACACACACTCTCTCTCTCACACACACACACACACAAAAGAATGAGTCAAAGAAAGGATTTGGACTTGCATTGTGCAGAATCCCCAAAAAAAAAAAAAAGAAATTGTTTATCTTCACAAAAAAATTCATCCAAATTTTTTATATAACATTAGGAAGGGGAAAGGCAAGAGGAAATTTCTAAAACTTTAAATATTTGATAGATACAAAAATAGGGCCTTTTAGCTATTTCGGATTTCCGAATACCCAACTCTTAAATTACATCATGTTGGGACATTAACTCTTAAACCTACGTACAAACAAAGACAAAGACTTGATGTCAGCTATATTATTGTTTCTACCAGAAAAAAGAAAAAAAGATGATTGTCCGGCGGATTTGATTTAACATTCTTTAAATTTGTCTTCATACTATGATAGTCAAGCACTTATTACTATGTCGGAATCCAATATTACGAGTTCATAATTAAACACGACACATACTGCCTTTTTTTTTTTTTTTTTTTGTGGGTGGAATTTTATGTTCTTTCTGTTTAATGGGATAAGTCTTGTATCCGGGAAGAACCCTAGTCGTGTACACTGTTCGTACTGGATGTTCAATTAGTAAATTCAAGATCAATCCCATAAATCCCTTGGACAAGAAGCAATTGCCTTAGGCTCTAGTTCTGTTCTACTACCTTTCTTGAAACGAATGTACGTTACAGTAGTATCTTTTGGATTGTAATTTTCTAAGAAATTTTTTTTCATGTTTTCAGAGAATAAGTTTTTTAATTTTTTATATCTTTTTTTACATGCATTAAATCGCTACAACGTATTTTTTTTTTTAAAAAAATAGCAATTCAAACAAAACTTTTGTGTATTTTTCAATCACCTTAGAAATTTTTTTTTTCTCAAAGTAGTACAGCCATGGATTATATACTATTGATTCAAGGATCCACCGACTCTGCAACTGTAAATTAAGTATTTAATACTAGTCTTCGACTTCGTTGCGTTGACGTTTGGTTGCTGGATTTTCTATCAGTCAGTGTAGAAACTGCACTCAAGGCATTAAGTACTTTGTAGTGGTACCGGGCAAACGGAGACTCTCTCAGATCTTGCTGTGTTCAACGTTCATCCTCCCTGTTCCTTCTTGAATTTTTTTTTTTTTGGGAAATATTCCTTCTTGAATATTTTTCCAGAGTTGTTTCAATCTCATAAACTGTCATAATAATAATTGTTTGGACTTGGAGTTGGAGAGCGACGGAAGTTGCATTATTATTGCTGTTCCCCGATGAGAGTCAGGCCTAGAGTTTTTCCCTAGAAAATTGGGAGTAAGGGTCTGTTTGGTTGGAAGTAAAATGTTTTCCTTGGGAAAATATTTTCCGTGGAAGTAATTTTCCATGAAAATTATTTCTCTTTCATCATTTTCAGGTGTTTGGTTAGCTTATTGAAAATATTTTCTTACTTCATTTTTCTGGTGTTTGTTTAACTTTTGAAATATTTTCACTTTTATCTCTATCTTTACTTTCTACACATTATAACTACATACTTTTTCCCATGCAAAATAAGAAAATTTATCTCATTGTTTAACTTTAAAAAATCTTGGAGAAATGTATATATGAGTAAAAAATATCTTCTTAAGCAATAAACAAATTGCTGGTCATTTAGTGTCAAATATCAATCACATGCAATGCTTATTGTGACATATATCTTGCACTCTCACTGCTGAAAGTTTCTCTAGAAAAGAATGTCCCTATTATACATAATTAATTACTAGTATAGGATGAGCAGGATGAATTTTTTTTTTTATTTTGAATATACTAGGGGGAGGGTTGGGTGGTATGGAGGAGGGAGTGTAAGGAAGATGTCTTGGGTTCGAGTTCTCCTGTTTACACTAAAAAAAAAAAAACATACTACAAGATGTTTTCAGTAAGTTTGGAATATACTACAGGCGGGATGCATGCATTTCGGAAAACAACTTCAGTAAATTTGGAAGGGAAGTTGTTTTCCATAAGATGAGTGAAAATATTTTACATAGGAAAATGTTTTCAGTAACTTTTGTGCAACCAAACACGGGAAATTAGGAAAATATTTTCCTGGAAAACATTTTCACCTGAAACAAACGGACCCTAAATGCTCCTCAACTCTGAAATGCAATTAATGGACATAAAGGAAAATTTCGCTGGTATATTTTAACACACACAACTTTGCTTTTACTTTGCATTTGGGCCCTTCTATCATTTTGCATCATTTTGCATCATTTTGCATTTTGGCCATTTCACTCTGACATCGCATTTAACCTTCTTGAAATTGCTTATCGTATTATTTTACCATTCTTTTTCATTTAGAGACGTCTAATTAAATTGTTCCGTTTATGTATTTTGCTTAAGAACAACTTTTAATGTGTCCAGTGTCCACACGAGTCATAGATTACCAAAAGAACAATAATATTATTGTCGGTGGATCCAATGAAAGATGTTTCTTATTTTCAAATCACGTTGCTTAATTAACGGAATTACTCCGTACTTGTAAACATATACCATTTAAAAATGGTAATATAGGGCCATCCCAAAAAAAAAAAGGGTTACATCTCTCACACTGATGCCGGTGATTAAATGATATATGAAAAGATATAGAGAAGGTGAGGTGAAATTAGTATTCGAATATCAAAGATTTCATTAGTATATGGAACTTTTTTGTTTAGCTAATATTCAAGGAGGAAGTGTGTGTTAACTTCATTTTGTGGCGCAAAGGTGCAACTGCCCTCCAGGAATTATTTTTCACAGGCAACAAACACATCAAATTTAGATGCCCCTGGCCAAAGTGGCACCTTCCCTACATGATACATCTAAGCATGTACAGCCATAAGCATAATTGACCTCGATCCAACGCTTAAAATACTGGAAATACAACGTAATAACACTAGTGACATCGAGATTAGATAAGAACAGAAAGAACAGCCTTGAGGACGAGGAGAACAAAGACGAGATTCCAACAATAAATAAATAAATAAATAAAAAGTGGAGCTGCTTTCTGCCCCTTAAAGACTTAACAGTTTTTCCTTTTTTTTTTCCCAACACAGGGAGTATTACAATTTTATCAGACTAATTTTTTTTGCGACTGTACATCCCCCGTCTTCAAGAATACACAAGTCATAGAAAGGTGATTCGAACACATGATCTCGAAACCAATCCCAAGGGGCAACAGTCTTCCTCAATGGATGTGATAAATTTGGACAATTATTGTGGATGACAATTTTGAGTGATCATAATAATATTAAATAACTGCGAATTAGCAGGTACTACAGATATGCCCGGTCAAAATATTGCTTTTCGTCGGTAGAAACTACAAAACTAGCTGAGGTGGAATTCATAGATTTTTCAAGTCAAAACCTATATGATAGCGCTGTTGATATTAATTTACTCATTAACGCCTAGGGCCCTTGCTAAATCGCTTAAAAAAAAGCAACTGGCCGAGGTTCTGCACCCCAAAAAAAAAAAAAAGGAACAAAACTAACCGTAGCATAAAGAAAATATAAAAAATTCCATTTCCTCATTTAATTCAATCTGAATTCCAATTAAAGGATGTGGAAATGTGGGACTTTTGGGGCATCCTACGTCGAGGTAGTCGTGTACAGCAGTAACCACCGTCTTCATCGTCCAATAGGAACTCAGGCTAAGAGGGCACTTCCGTCTTATCCCCGGAAGCAAGCAGTAGAGTATTACTTTAGTGAAGACGCAATGGCAACTGACATTGACGCTGTATCAACTTGACAGTAGCGTAATTCTCCCGGAGCAGGGTCTACTGGACCGGAAGGTCAGTATCAAGTCAAACTCATTTTTCCCATACTAAAATCTTCACTTTCTCCGCTGATAATCGATACTCCATAATAAATAAATTTTAGTCTCAGTCACCTTTCAAAGAATAACAAGAAGTTGACGTGGGATAAGGAGCCCCAGGGGCCGCAACCCTTTAGTAAAGCTGCCCAAAAACCCTGTTTAGGCTTTTTTTAATTGGGATAGCTATCCTGGTTTAGTTTAACTTTTTTTTTTATTTCCTTTTTTTTCCCCTAGCAATTGCTTATTGTTACTCAAAAAGTGTCGTCGTCAATTCATCAACAAGCATATTGGGGCAGAAGTTTCTAGAAGTTTACATCATTGTACTATCTCAACAGTTTCATGTGTAGGTAGTTTCCTTATTTTATTAGCAGTTTCCTTTCCTCGTGTATTTCTACTTTCTACTGACTTATTGCCTATAAATAAGCTACTGTGAAAAGAAATAAGCGGTACCTAAACTAGCCTGCAAGTATCGGACAATCGGAGCACTGGCTAATGGTAGTGGTACTTCTCTATTCCGGGAAAAAGAATCACTCTCTTAGTCTCACATGCTAGTGTAGCATCCTTTTGTGGCTGCATATAAACATAATAGTACCATATTGTATTGGTGTCCACTCCTGCTTCTAAATCTCCCTATCCCAAAAAGATAAAAACCATTCTCACCCCTTTTTCTTGCTTTTCCCTTCCTCACCTCTGACCTCCCCCGCATACATGCCCGTGAATCATCTCCAAATCCCAGTCCAACCCCCCTCCTTCTCATGCTCCATCCTGTATTACCAGTATATGAATCGATAATAGGAGTATAATATTATTCATGCATACATACATGTTAGTAACCTCCCACATGATTCCTAACTTGTTTTTCTTCCTCCCTTTCTCAGATCTCTAACACCCTTACGTGCTCACACACCCACACACACGCTCACCAAGACGAACTATTAGCAGTACTTCTTATAAAGTTTAGACCACCCTTGAAACACTCGCCAGTCTCCCCAAAACAGGAACAGAAAGAGTGGCTTGGAAAAATTCAACGCTCGGAAGCCATGGCGGGTCCGAGCCCACAACCCTACTACAATCCCATATCCAAACCCGCAGCCAACGCCCACGTCAATACTTGGAAAAGAAACAATCTTTACTCCTTGGTCCTCATCACCATCCTCTGCTCTCTTTCTTATCTCTTCGGCGTCTGGCAACACGGCGGAGCCACCACCTCCTTCACCACCCCCTCCAACTTGGGCTCAACTCTCTCTTGTGTCCTCCCCGAGAACACCACCACTTCTATAGCCACCACCACGTCAAAAACTTCCAACTCCAAGGCTTTAGACTTCAGCTCCCACCACTCCGCCGACGACCGAGGGATAGTTAAGGTTTCCGATGGTTCCGCCAAGGTTTACCCACCGTGCGACGTCAAGTACAGTGAATACACACCTTGCGAGGACCCCAGAAGGTCGTTGAAATTTTCAAGGTCCCGGTTGATATATAGGGAGCGGCACTGCCCGGCGAAACACGAGTTACTCAAGTGTCGGATACCGGCGCCTTACGGGTACAGAAACCCGTTCAAGTGGCCGTTGAGCAGGGATCTGGCGTGGTACGCCAATGTGCCCCACAAGGAATTGACGGTAGAGAAGGCCGTACAGAACTGGATACGGTACGAGGGCGACCGGTTTAGATTTCCTGGTGGCGGGACCATGTTCCCCAACGGTGCTGATGCCTACATTGATGATATTGGAAAGTTGATCAATCTCAAAGATGGCTCTATTAGAACAGCTATTGATACCGGCTGCGGGGTAACTTTGCCTACTCTTTAATTTTTCAAGATTCCTTTTTTTTATTTTTTTTGGGGGAGAAGAAGGGGGGTTGGGGGAGGAGGAAAAAGCAGGGACAATCTCGCTTAAATGGTTTTAATTGTGGGCATGTTTCCAACAATCCATCCGCCTCCGGCTGTTTGTCTGCTTGCATGTACTCCGCTTTTTGAATGGATAATTTCGCATTAATTAGGCTTGATCAAAGATTATGCGGATCTAATCTGTAATTGTTGTTTCTAGGATGGGGACAAATTAGGAGGAATGATTTTGATATCTAAAGTTGGGATTTTGTGAATAAGGGATACTTTAGGTGAGTGGCTTATTTAGCCTTTTTTTTTTTCCCCTCAAAGTACATGAACTTGAAAAGCAAAATTGAGTAGCTTCCTTGTATGGCTAGAATATTGACTGATGCAAGTCATGTCTTGTGGACTAACAACTCACCGACTGTCTGATGCGTCGAGGCAAAACAGATTGATAAAAATAAGAGGGGGGTCGGTTTGTCAGAAAGACAGAAATTGTGGGTAGGGTCAAAGATTGAGGGTAGTAAGGGTACCCGAACCATCTTTTTAGATCTCAACTTGCGGGAAGGAATCAGATATTCTATTTGTGGATACGAAGTCCATGCACAAACTCTCGAAGACACATGGCAATGACGGCGTTGTCTTCACATTCTTCAGTTCTTGAACTCTTCAAGAAAAATCCATTTTCCATTTACATTCTTCAGTTCTTGTCGTAAGAGTTGATTGAATTATTTGGGATATAATATATATAAAAAATCAATCAAAATTAATAACTACATGTTTAAATATATATATATATATAAATCCAGAATCTGGATAATATTCACGGTCGTCTTACGTTTTTTGTGTTATGATATAAATGTACTAGGTTGCAAGTTGGGGAGCTTATCTTTTGTCCAGAAATATTCTTGCAATGTCATTTGCACCGAGGGATACACATGAAGCCCAGGTGCAATTTGCTCTGGAGCGAGGAGTTCCTGCTTTAATTGGAGTTCTAGCCTCCAAGAGGCTCCCTTATCCTTCTAGGGCTTTTGACATGGCTCATTGTTCTCGCTGCCTCATTCCTTGGGGCCAATATGGTAATTTCGAATGTTACAGGAGCTGATAATTATATGATTTTCAAGCGTTCTGCACAAGGATCAAGAAGAATTAGGAATTATTGGATTTACAATTGTTCATCATGAGATACCGAGTTTATATTTTAGACTGGCGTGTTTTTTGGAAATTAATTTGTTGGGGATTTTTCTTGGGCAGATGGGGTTTTCTTAACTGAAGTTGATAGAGTTCTAAGGCCCGGAGGATATTGGATCCTGTCTGGTCCGCCCATCCGCTGGAGAAAATACTGGAAAGGCTGGCAGCGGACAAGGGAGGATTTGAACAAGGAACAAACTGGAATCGAGCAAGTAGCTAAGAGCCTGTGCTGGAAAAAGTTGATCGAGAAGGACGATATTGCTATCTGGCAAAAACCAGCTAATCATATGCAATGCAAAAAGCTCAAGAAGGTTTATAACAGTCCTGCATTCTGCCCCAGTCAAGATCCTGATAAGGCCTGGTTGGTGTTTCTCTAAGGATGATGAATGATTAGCAGAATCTGGAAATGCAAAAATTTATCGTATTTGTTCATTATGCTAACCTTTCTTATGCTGACACCCATTTTCAGGTACACCAACATAGAGACTTGTTTAACGCCTTTGCCCGAAGTTTCTGATGGCGAAGAGATTGCCGGTGGACGGTTGGAAAAATGGCCTAAGAGATTAAATGCAATACCACCTAGGATCAGCACGGGAACTGTAAGTGGGATCACCCCACAAACTTTCCAGAAAGACTCCCAACTCTGGGAGAGGAGAATTTCATACTATAAGACTGTTAATAACCAACTCGGACAAGCTGGAAGGTACAGAAATTTACTGGACATGAACGCATTCTTGGGTGGATTTGCTGCAAGTTTGGTCAAGGATCCTGTTTGGGTAATGAATGTAATTCCCGTTGAGGCCAAGGTCAACACGCTTGGTGTAATATATGAACGAGGATTGATCGGGACTTACCAGAGCTGGTATATCACCATATTTATTGACTGTACAATTTATCTGCCTTTTATTGTGATTTTCCACCTAATTAGTTTTTTTCTCCTTGCAATTAATTCTGGTACAGGTGCGAAGCAATGTCAACTTATCCAAGAACTTACGATCTCATTCATGCTGATTCAGTATTCACTCTCTACAAAGATAGGTTAGTTCCCTAACTCTGCATCATTGTTGCAAATTAAACCCTAATACGGCCAAGGACCACGCTAAGAATTTTTTCATGAGCGACAATTTTCTGATTTTTTGACATCCAATTTATGACCCAGGTGTGAAATGGAAGACATTCTCCTGGAAATGGATAGAATTTTAAGACCCGAAGGAAGTTTAATCATTCGTGATGATGTAGATATATTGGTTAAAGCAAAGAGGATAGCAGATGCCCTGAATTGGGATAGTCAGATTGTGGATCATGAAGATGGACCATTGGAGAGGGAGAAGCTTCTTTTTGCTGTAAAATCATACTGGACAGCCCCAGCTTCCTCTGATCAAGACGATAGTAAAACGTCATAGGGGACTGACTTTCCCTTTTTTCTTTTTTATTTGGTTCTTCATTTTTCCCGGAATTTTGCTAAATTTTATTACTTAAATCTTTGATGTTACAATTTTACTGATTCTTTAGCATTTGATTTTGTTATCATCCTCAACAAAGATGGTGTTTCTTTCAGCTTTGTTCATAGTACGTCACAGTGCCGTTGTATACACAGTTCAAAACGTCTAAAAACCAGTGAGACGTTTGGAATTTAATGTGATTGTGGGAAAGAGTGATTGTACGTCATGGACCATTATATCAGTTTTGTTTGTATTTGCCAGACATTATTATTGTTATTGGAGCATGCAATTGATTAAATTTTGTAGAAGTAATAAATTGTCACCAAAAACTTACCGAAGGAATACAAAATAAATGAAATAAAAAAATTGGAATAGTAAGATACGGACTGTCAGATCACTTATTCCAAAACCAAATTGCTTGTGTGTCGGTTTAAAAAGTTTTGCGTCCTTTCATGCTCTTTATTTAATTTATTGGCGTTTAGCAGAGTTGCCTTTTTCTTGGTGGCCTTCATTTATAATAACCTTCTTGTTTGGATTGAAGTTTCTCTGCAGAAAAATTTTTACAATGGACCGTGATCATATTTTTTAATTATCTTTTTATTCTATGTACATCAAATTATTATAGTAATTTTTCTATAATACGAGGGGAGTGATTTTCAATCTTCTTTTAGAGAATGTAGCATCATCTATGAGGGACAGCCGTAGAGCAGTTGTATTTTCGAAGATATGATATTGATTTAACTTTTGGTAATCTTGTAAAAAAGAACGGCTTTCAAAAAGTGATTTCAAAACTTGTAACATCTTCACGTTATTCTCTTAGAATGAATGGGGACCTTTCTTTCTGAAGTAATCAGCACTATTCAATAATTTTCTGCAAACTTTAGCTTCCTAGTTGCCTTCTCCCAGAAGGAAAACCCCACCAAAAAAAAAGCAACTTTTCTTGTTTCGAAATTACACATCATCTCATGCATCTTTTACCCAGATGGAATCTCAAATTATTATGCTATGCTATCAGTTCCAGCCTCCAGCATTACTTTTCAAATAAGAGCTCAAGAGACTGATTTGTCCACGATGCACACTCGTTTTTAACACCCAGCAATTGGTGGATTCCACATTTCCACCATCCCAAATGTCAATTAATTGATGCCATATCTTAAGCAAAAGCAAGGTTTTGAGCCCTTTTTTTTTTTTTGAAATATAAGGCCATCGGCAGCTGCAATCTGTAGATAAGATCATCGGAGTGTTCGTCAATATTAATGCTTCCACCCTCTGCAGGACACTTTTCTCAATTCATGGTGGCTGTCAACCCACAGTTTCGCGTCGAGATCCGGGTTTGGCGATTTTGCTGCTTACTATACCCTAGGGAGATTGCATTAAATGTATCAGCAAGCAGAAAAAAAGAAATTTTTTTTAATGTTTGTAAATAATTTGATAATGGGAGCGATTATAATGTGGAAATATGCTCCCAAACTAAAATATTGGAAAATGTCAATGCTGAGAACTAATCCCTTCTTCGAAAAGTTCGTGTGCCGAGGCATTACAAAATACAATAATGTGCTGCAGCTTCTTCGGATTTCTCTCGATTATGGCGTCGTTATTAAATTGCGAGTTTATTAACGTGTTTTTAATCTAATGTATAGTAGTGTAGTAAATTGATGATGAGTCGTCAGAATGCCACAATCAATATACATTTGCTGCTTCTCCGTGTTGGTTAGGTTTGGGAGCAAAGTCGGATGCGTTGATAACCAAATCCTCCGTATTAGGTCGTGCATGCAAAATTCACCACCTAAGTTGCAGGCTTAATTTATGCTCCGAGGGGTATGTACGTATATAAATACATGAAGTGCAAAGTTTTAACATCAAAAAAGTGGAACAAACGTTCTAATATATAGCTTAAGAACAAGAAAATTAAGGTTCGAACAGTCCGATGGCCACCGTCAAGAAGTCTGTTGCTTCATTCGGGTCCTCCCCTGCAATGCTGGCTTTACTGTTTCTGGCTCTCGTCCTGCAAAACCATGTGGTGAAATCCCAAGAACCCAGCTGCCCAACCACCCTCGCAAACCTCAATGTATGCGTCCCGTTCTTGGTGCCAGGGTCAGGGCCAGCTGATAACCCCCCAAGCGCTGAATGCTGCAACGCAGTACAAGCAGTGAAAGAGGATTGCATTTGCAACACTCTCCAAATTGCTTCCCGTCTTCCAACTAGGTGCAGCCTCCCCGTCCTCAACTGCTGTGAGTACTAATCTCCCTGGCCTCTTTAATTCTACTACTAAATGGATTTTTAAGTTCTTGATCTCCAAAATCTACTGGAAGAATGCATCAGTTACTTCATGAGTTATTTGTGTGGTAATATATAAGTTTCAACTATCTAACAGGATTCTAATGTTTGACTGCTTTTGATTGTAGCAGCAGCAAACTGAGTCGGACGTGGGGTATCGTGGACGAATAATGTCAGGGCTCTCAGGGTCCTCTCCCTCTCAATAATTATTCGTTTTTTTTTTTTTTTTTTACTTTATTGCTTGCTTTCTTTCTTTCTTTTTTTATTTTATCTTTTCTGCTTTGTGTCTGATCTGATCTGCAGCCCCGGGGGCAGTGGGATGTAATGCAGGTCAGACTTGACGGACGAGTGTAGTGACATGAAACCAATAAAGAACAGATCAAATTTAATAACAGATGGAGCCAACTTACAAAATTTTCCGGGCCCATTATTTCTATTTTCTAACCCTATAACAGTAGTATACAATTTCGGTTACAAACACTGGCGCACATAGAAGAATTACTCCAACTTTTAGTGTGATCCGACGTCGTGTACCCAACGTCTTCCATCTGATCTTGTCCAACAACAGCAATCGCGAGTCAACCACAAAGTGAAGCAATAATAAAATATTCTAAGACAAAATAGAAACCTATTCTGACAACAACCTAGGTTGTCAGGCTTCGTTGGCCAGTCGCAATTGTATTCTTCCCAAGTACACATGGAAGTCAGGCAGATCGCGAACAGTAATATATACGATGACTTGCTTTTTCTTGATAATTTCGCATAATACACTACTGCATCCTACTACTACTACTTATAGGGAAGCATATAATGTCAGTTCAGCTGCTGCTTCATGTTTGTGAGCGGAAACAAATCAATTGTTGAATCTACAATTGCTAATGTCAGTCTGATACTTGATTTCGAAAACAAGACAAAACGAAGGAGGGAACGCTCAAATGTGGCAGGAGATCCTGTGATGTGTTGTAAGTTGAGCCCCTTAATTATTAATATACAGCCCAAATAAGAGTAGGCTACAAACCAACAAGTGGAGGGAACAACATAAGAACGACTGGTATTCTATATCTGGGCTTCCGCATTTTTTTCCTCTTTGACAGGCCAGGCCCAAAGCATCCCTGAGGATGAGAAATGGGGAAGGCAAAATGTGCTGCATGAATGGCTTCTTGGTAATAAGATGAAGTGTAGAGCAGGAGATTCTATTCATCAAAATAGAAAAAGGGAAAATGCTACTCTTATTCTCTTACTGACAGACGAGGGTGGCTTCTAATGCAAGCGGAGGAATTCTGCACGATCAAGGGTTTTTTTCTTGACACTACTCTTACTAGCTTTTTCTTTCGAAACCCTCAGGAAGGGATACTGCTGCTATAGGCGACAGGACCACAGACAATGAATGACCCAAGTGACCATCATGCGCTGTATAAACAACCAATTCTGCGCAAAGTTCTGTCTGCTAAAATATGCGAAGAGCATCCTAAACTCTGAAGGGAGATGTGATGTATTGTAATTAATCTAGAAAAGGCAGCCGTCCTTGTTACTTGAGCTGGTTGAATCATGCTACTTCAGCATTAACTAACTGGTCATGTTATATTATCTCGAACATTTACAACCTTCCTAGATCCTACTTTAGGGTCGAGTATTATATACCATGGAAGATTTTTTTTTTCTTTTCTTTTGGACGTGATACCTGTAGTAAGAGGACAATTTAATATGTGATGATGCCCTTTGAATCTGGTTCACCAGATGTACAGTACCAGCAAAAGGATGGGTGGTTATGGTTCCCCATGGTCCCAGCCTTAGTGCCCTCAATTCCAGGTTTGTTTCTCTTGTTGTCGGGCCATTCCTTTGGTGCAACAATCAGCATTTATCATTTATGAAGCCCTTAAACTCATCCACGATATGGTGACATGAACTAATTAAGTTTGTTTGGATTGCGGTTTTTTTGTCAAAATATATTTGCTTACATCATCATTACAATTTTTAACGCACTTTTTTATCTTCTCAATTATTTTTTTATCTCACATACATCACATCACAAAAAGTGTTACAGTAAAAATATCTCTAATAATTCACAATCCAAACAAACCCAATTAATATCTGTAGCTTTCCCTCTAATTTTGGCTGTTTTGTTGTAGTGTACGAGATCAGGGGAATCAAATTGGTGACAAAGCAGAGAGTCACAATTCGAGTAGAGAAACCGCGACGTATAATGACCATGCCGTGACGTGTTCTTTTATTTCTTTGGGCGCAACCTGGTGTCCGTTTCAACCTTCAAGGGTTTCAAATTGATAAAGAATCCGTTAATGCCAACTCGAGCATGTCACAAATGAAACCCTTAAAAGGTCACAAAAGTAATACTACTACTAATTTGTTTACCTAGATATGCTCTACTACAAGCATAATTTTCTTTTTTTTTTCTTTTTGGGAGAGGGAGGGGGGGTAGGGGAGGGGAAGCAATATATATATATATATATATATATATATAACACGTTACTCAACTATATTTTTTTCTCATACACATTATAACTGAATGAAGTGCCATGGTGTTGTAATTTTTTGAATCACGCCCAAAAGCTCCTAAAAGTTGCAAATCCACACAGGGAGCTACTAATGATTAAACTCAGTTCTTTATGTGAACGCTTGATATTAATGATTGAACTCTATACCTGAGCTGTTAACATTCTTCTCGTTTTAAGTGGGCTTTGATGATCCAAAGAATTTTAGGTTTTGTTCAAATTCAATCAAAAAAGCATGGTGCCTAAAAACAGCAAAAAGTTTTGATATTCAAATCAAAGTTTTACTCGTTAGGATTGCTATTTTTTTTGTGCTTTATAGGAAAAAAATATATCGTAATAATTTGATATATGTGAGATAAAAAGATGATTGATAAATATATTCGTAAAAAACATAAAAAAAAAATTTTTGAAAAAAAATGACAATCCAAACAATTAAAAGCTTCTCCCATGGACAGGCACAAGATTTAGTTCATTTATCACTTTATTTCTTTTGTGTAGTACTACTGTTCAAGCGTGTGTGTACAGTATCCTCTATTCCTTGAAAGAAACACTACTAAATTTTGTCAAGAAGGGGAAATAAAAAAAATATATATATCGTGGCAGAACAGTAATGATCACGATCAATCAAAGACACGGGAGACAACCAACCTTACTAATTTAGCCGGTAATGTGGATTAGATTTTGTTGAGGGAATAAAGTTTGGGTTTAAGGTTAATCATTGCTCCGAAATTATAAAGTACAAAAACAAAGTACTGTAGTTGTCTTGGGTGGGCAGCGGTCAGTTTAACTGAGGACACGGTCACCAAAGTGTCTTATTTATTATCCGTCAAAAGTCGTCGGCTACGCAGCTTTAAACTCCCGGGTCCCAAATTCCAAATTCCAACCACCACCTCCGCCACCTCCTCCAGTCCACTCCTTTGTTACTCCGTAAATTTTGCCTAGATTTTTTTTAGGGAAAATGACATGTTTCATTCTTCACATTTCGCAAAAATATTCTTTTCGTCTCTCACTTTTAAAATAAAGCAAATTCGTCCCTGACATTTAAAAATTAAAGTTATTACATTCCTGAACCTAATTTTCAATTTGAATCAAACCATCCAATAACCCAGTAATAAATTTCGAAAATAGAATTGATAGATCATTCGGTCAATTTCATCGTATTCACATGACATTTATTAAACCAAAAAAATAAAAATTATAACATAAAAGACCATTCTTTGTCTTGGAATAGTAGAGTTTTTTTTTTGATAAATCTTTTCATGCACCGTTAGTATATCCGCTTGCGACTCTAGATATGTATCATAAATATAAAATTTGGTATTTAAATTAAAATTAAAATGATATGGCGGTACATAAAACCGTCAGTGTATACAATGATAACGTAGAAAAGATTAATCTTTCTTTTTTATATTATAATTTTTTATTTTTTATTTTTAGGTTCATTAAATTTTACATGAATATCAAGTTGAGTTAACCAAGTGATCTACCAATTACACCCCCAAAATTTGTAATCAGGTCGATTGGTGGTTTGATTCAGATTGAAATTTGGGTTTAGGGATGTAACAATTTTAGTTTTTAAATGTCAAGGACGAAATTGCTTCATTTTAAAAGTGAGGGACGAAAAAAATATTTTTGTAAAATGTGAAGGATGAAACCGATCATTTTTCCTTTTTTTTTTATCAGCAAATCTCAATTCCAATAATATTAATGGTAGTAAAAAAATTGATGATTTGCAGAGGTGGTTACGACTCGGTCCAAGAGTTGTTAGCGTGATGCATGCTTTTAAGATTCAACGAAGGGTACTTACAACTGAGTGACTAAATTGCCTCTGAAAAGTTGGGCCAAGTAGCTATAACTGTAGTAAATGGTTTAATGCTGATAAATTCCAAAAAGCACACACAAAAACTATAAAAATGATCAAAAATCAAAACAGCCATGTAATTAGAGTATTTCCAGCAGTGATATATAGCCATTTTCACATCATAAACATTTGACAAAATGTATCAGAGTATACGTACTTCAAGCAACTCTTCAACATGCAGATGTAATAATGCAACTGCTTTAAGATCGTGACAGATTCTTTGGCCCCTAATTCTATGTGATTCCAACGCTTTATTTGACTACATTAAGCGCAATTTTGCTGTTGAAAATTGAAATTTATAGACTGTGAAAGAGATGATCAAATGGCAATGAGCTGATCAGCTTTTTACTCGGCGTATTTTGTGGCTTTTAGCAGCATTTCAGGCGCATTAAATTTTTTTTACCACTTATCCATACATAGTGGGCAATTTAGTCATTTCATTTTATTTTTTTTTTTTGCGCCAATTGATTCACAATTTTTAGGTTTGACTGGTCTTGGAAGGGTAAAGTGTGTATTGTTTTAGCTCAAGCCTTCAAGGAAGTAAAGTGAGATTAGCTCCATAGTTAGTGGGGGCGGTGCATCCTAATAAGCTCAACTACCTAAGTAGACCAATCTTGCAGATTTTGATAACTTTTTTTTTTTTTTTTGTTAATCCTCGCTCATCTAGCTTACACTTACTTTTACTTCTACTCTAATCAATTCTAGAGAAAGATTCAACTGAACTTATCAACGAAAATTAAATCACCATCGGATCAGATGAATGCAAATTTAGAGAAGTTGGAGAGCAGAGAGTGAAAGGTGGAAACGGTTAAAAATCTTGATTCTTGGGAGGTGCAGTCAATTATCGTTGTGCTTCTCATTCAAAATGTGAAACTGAATTAAAGTACTCCCTCCGTCCCACTTTGATAGTTCTGTTCTTTTTTCACACAATTTAAGAAAAAGTAGTTAATTTTGTTGGAAAAGTAAATTTAGATTGTTATTTTCCTAAAATACCCTCACATTAAATAGAGTACAACTTTATGGGAACTTGAATTGATGGTAAAAAAAGAATCAACTCTCATTAAATGGGATAGGTTTATAGTAACAATAACTTACATTGAATAAGGGCATTTTAGAAAAATTAAAATACAACTACATTTTTTAATTGAAAAGTGGACTACAATTTAGGATAGACGAAAAAGGAAAACAGGACTATCAAAGTGGAACGGAGGGAGTACTACTAAAACCTTAGCACGTATGCTCCAAGCTCCAGCGAAGTGCGTTGAAAGTGAGGCCAGCGCTGAACTCGAACACACACACACACTGGTTCCACTGATCCACCCTGGGCTACATATAAAATCTGCAGTAATTAGTTGTAGTAATTCTCAGCTGATCTCAAATTTAACTAAAACCAGAACTTCCCTCTTCTCTCCTCCGACAAAATGCTTTCTTTCTTTCACATTAATCGAAGCCATTGAAATCCACCTGCAAAATGAAACATGGGCAAAACCTCCAGATGGCTCCGTTCGCTTCTGGGCTCCAAAAACTCCCCTTCCTCAGCCTTCCCTGAATCGTCATCACCTTCTTCATCTTCTTCAACCAAAGATAAGAAGAAAACCATATCCAGTTCCAAATGGGGTCTCATCAAATCTTCCATTTCCTCCAATTATGACAACGAGACCTTAAATGCTCCTGGCGGTGGCCTCAGATGGTCCTACGACGACCCTTCTTCCAGCCCCTATGCAGAATTGGACCCAAACAAACACGCCATAGCCGTAGCGGCTGCCACCGCCGCCGTCGCCGAGGCTGCTCTTGCTGCCGCCCAGGCAGCTGCAGAGGTCGTCAGGCTGACTCGTGCCAGCACGTCTGCTGGTGGGACTAGAACTGTTTCCTTCACTCCTCCGGGCAGCAGCGGCAGAGACTGGCGGCAAGAAGTGGCGGCTGTTAAGATTCAGTCGGCTTTCAGAGCTTACCTGGTTAGTGATTTTTCCAGCAAAGTCCGAAAAGTTACAGTCTTTCTTACTGTAATAATGAAGTGACGTTTAGCATTGTAGGTGTCAGTTCTTGGATTAAGGTTTGAACTTTACGAATTCCGCTGTCTACTTTGCCAGATAGGGAAAGTATCGGTATCATGTCTTTCTGACTATGTGCAGTAGTTTTTTTTTTTTTTTTTTCCCTGTGATTCGTTTCACAAGATTGCATAACTTGCCCCTTCCACCCCCCTCCCCCCCCCCCCCCCCCCAAAAAAAAAAAGGAAAAAAGAACCTCCTTCTCTCTGTATTTGGTGATGCTCTTCTTCACCCTTTTTGTTTTTGGGGTGTGTGGTGTGTCCTTTAAAACAGATGCTTAGAAAAGGAAATTGGGTAAAGATTAGTTATACTAATATTAGAAATTAGACTCTCTAACAACTTAAATTGACCTTCAAAGAATATCTTGGCTAGTGACTGAGTCACTTTCCACAATAGAGCAGGGAATCATGGGATATCAGCAAAAAAGTTAGTACTAAATGACCATCCTTCATTAGCTTTGATAGCCAGCAGTTAATATTGAAGAACCAGGCATGTGCTTTAACCAAAGAAAACTGCTCCATGCCTTTGGAGTTAATGGCTTAAAAATTACCTCATCAGCTTCATCTGTAATTAATGGAAAGGTAAAATGTAGTATTTGATTATTTGATTCATATCCGCATGCAGTAGAACTTTGAATGCAATATTTTTTAATTTGCAGCTTATTTATACTGGCGGAATGCTGCTAGGTACAATTGTTCCGCCTTATTGGTCTTAGCATATAAAACAATAAGGTAGACATTGAGTTCCTTAATGGTTGAGCCTCACAAATCTTTTGATTCTCCATTTAGATTTCCACAGGCCAAACTTTGCCTTAATGCATGTCCGTTTTATGTTTTGTATCTGCCGTTATGGTGCTGATGCGCATTTGCATCAGTAAATTAATGCATTAGTAAGTTGATTACTGTTGAGTAAGTACTGATGACTGTCTTATAGGCTAGGAGAGCACTAAGGGCCCTTAAGGGATTGGTAAAACTTCAAGCTCTAGTCAGAGGTCACATTGTCAGAAAGCAAAGTGCGGACATGCTCCGCCGAATGCAGGCAATGGCTCGAATACAAGCTCGAGCATCTGCTACTAGGGCTAACACTTCAGACTCCTCCCATGCTCACATGAAGGCCTCCCAGCATTGCCATGCTGTAAGTACAACTTCACTTCACTTTCACTAAGCTATAAATCTCCTTTTCTAGATGCAGAAGGAAGCTAACGACTTGCTAAATATGTTACTTGTACAGAGCTACTTGCCTATTGAAAATTGCTTTTTTTTTTTTTGCCAACAAATTGATGACATGTAACGCTGAACTATCTACAACCATTGTCATATTTCAGGAAAGTGTTTCCAAATCCATTCAGTTTGCATCTTTATTTGTGATGATTAGTTCGCATTAGGACCGGCATTGAAACCATCAATGTCAAGGTTAAGTAATAGTAAAGCTTTTAGAATCTCAAATTATTAAAAAAAGCAAAAAAAAACTCAAGGTTTCTTCCTTGTCAAAATTTGAGACGTAGCGCTCGTTTTGATTCATGGAGTAGCGTAGAACTTTTAATCCCTGTTGGTGTTATGATAGTAGCCTATAGGACATGTAAGAGGTTTTCATTACTCATAATCTTATAAACATTATTGAAACTATTTACAAAAGGGGGGAAAATTATGGAAACTGGTGTCAGCAGGCAGTGGATAAAGAACTTAAATTAAAGAATCAAGAATTCCATTCATGTGCAAGTTTAATGTTTACATTAGCTCAATTTAACTAACCTCCCATTAGTGGTATCTATCATAATTAGTGATAAGTTATTTATGGGTCACTAGGATGCCTGTTGGTTTGGTTTTATGATCAACGAAAACTTCTCATATGTCTAGTATTCACCTTCAGGATACTCCAGCACCCAAAAAGCATGACATTCCACAGCGTTCTTACAGTACCAAACACGAAGGACCAGAGCTGAAGGTAAATTGACCAGCTGTTTATTATCTTGTGCAGTCATGCATCTAGTATTTTATGATCTGGTGCAGTCACGCATGTAATATTTTCATGAAAGAGAAAAAGGAGAAATTAAGAGATAGAAAAGAACCAAAAACAAATATGAGAGAGAAAATACAGAATTTTTGCTGCTTTCAAAAAATTCTCATTTCTCCAGAGTGCAATGTTGTGCATCTTATAGATAGCTTCTGCTTTGCCATGAATGCAGAGATGGGTTTCAAAACCAAACATCAGCAACAGTATCAAAGTTGAGGGATTGCATTTGGGTTCCAGTTGGTTAGATCGCTGGATGGAAGAATGTACATGGAACAACCAGAATGGTTCCTGCTTAAACAATGTGTCCCGTGACGACGAGAAAAGCATCAAGATACTTGAAATAGACACTTGGAAGCCACATCATAACCCAAGACAAAGTGAGAAGATCTTCCAGGCTTCACAGGGTTTTCGGGCTTGGAATGACAATGGGCAGAGCGTTACAACATTTGATCCAATATCTGGACTTGCAACAAAGCTTGAGAAACCAAATCCAAGTGTATCTTCTGGGGAAGTTCCAAATTTAAGGTCACTAAAATTCCATCCACAAGAGGAACACGTACTTGCATGGACTGCTGATAACAGCCCATGTCTACACTCTGCATCTTCTAGACCTGGCAGTAGCAGCAGAAGAGGTCCCTTTACTCCCTCAAGGAGCGAGTGTTCTAGGAGCGTGTACGGTGACTACCTGAGTCACCCCAGTTACATGGCTAATACGGAGTCATCTCTTGCTAAAGTCAGGTCACAAAGTGCCCCCAGACAAAGGACACAGTATGAGAGACTTGGGGCGAATAGGAAGTTTGTTCCCAGTCTTTGGGATGCAGAAACCGTTTCTGAGAGAGGTAGCCCACACTCTAATCTCAGGAGCAAAGCCTACCATAGCTCTGGTTTGGATAGAGTAGGGATGCGAGTCCACGGTGATAATGTGGACTTTGGTGCTACTTATCGTAGTAGGCGCTAATACCTGCTCTTTTATCTCGACTATGATAATGCCATGCCGCTGGGCATCTGATGACGGTTGTATTCTATCATGCAAAAGGGTTTAATCAAACTCCGCACGAGGACATTGGTGTGGTCATAACTAGACCTGCATCCAAGGCAGTGTGAAATTGTAGTTTGCTGTAGTCTTGTTGGATGGTTTGGTTTGTAATATAAGACGCCTGTTGCTTGTAAACATGTCAAAAACATAAAGAGATTGAAGGAACACGAGGCTTCTGTGTGTTTAGCTTAGCTAACTGCATAGATGCTAAGTTGATTGGTTTAGAACTCTTCACATTGCACTATGATGTTGATGCATCACATTGAGAATAAGTTATCACTTTGCGGTTGATTGAATGCATGTCTTGCCTTGAGGCTCTCCTTTTATATTAAAGCAGAATTCGAGCGGATTATTGGATTGGATGATGCCAGTTGAAGAGATAATGGTCAACCTTTTCACTAAAGGATTACACTTTACCCAAAAGTCGTACTGTTGTGAATTACGATGAGTTGTTGTCGGCCGCAGGTAACAGTCCGGCGCTGAGAAAGACATGCATGGTCTGCTTTATAGGTGGAAATTATATTCCGGTCCCTTGTGGTCTTCTGCGATTGAAGTCTTCGGTAAATTCATAGCATTAGGAAAGAAGCAAGCATGCTTGCCTTCAATTTCCCGAATTGAGTCACGGGCCATACAAGACCAAGCCTACTTGTCTGAAAGAGAATAAACCTTGACAAGCCCTCTGCTTTCCTATTCGCATGGTCTGCCTTTTTTGGGTAATATCGGTAATTTACCTGAATGGATGCTACGCGAGAAATAATATACAGTTGCAGGTTATCAAGTTTACTTGTTTCGCCAAAATCATGATGCTCTTTCGTCCTCTTCAATTTCGTTGCACGAATTCAAGGAGGCAATAATATACATTTGGATGTTTCAGTGAAAGTGAAAAGATAAAAATTATTATGTCTTTGCTTGCTTACCCGTGGAAAAGGTGGCTGGTAGACATGTGCCTGCATACTTCGAAAAATCAATCATTACCCACTTGAACCAACGCTGCTCTCGTCTCGTTTGGTACACAGAAATACCCAAAATGGAAAGGTTTTTTCACCCAAAATGATTACCGCGAATAGTAGGAAAGAAAATTATTGTTCCAAAGTTTGATAGACAAGTTAGAATTGAATGTTCACTGTTTAGTATAATCAAAATATTTAAATGTTAGAATAGAATATGCGGGACACAAATTTGACTTAATTGCCCTTAATTTATTTTTTGACATAATATGTGTTATTATTTTTTATTTTATTTGTTCTACAATAGCATTTATCTATTTATATGAAATTTTGATATTTTTACTCCAAAAAAAGAGAATTAATATCAAAATTCCTCAGTTATAATACTTGATTCCTTCTAATATATAGATTTTTAAGTTAAAATTGCATTTGTTAGCAATATAATTAGCAATGCAAAATATAAATTACATGAAGCGGAACAATTATAATTTTTTTATAATCTATTTTCAATTTTGATGTGAGATTCAAAAAAAATTTTTGACGCAATTGTTCAAAAGTCAATGAATAAAATACACCTTTGTCTCCTAATATATAAAAAAAAACAATTATTTTAAATAAGAAAAATCAATTATTATGAAAAATTACGTTCAAAAATTAATTGAGCTCACAAATAGCCTAAGAAATGGTGATGCAGTACATAAATTTATGACTATAAATTTGACATGCTATTATTTAGACATTCTAGGGTGAAATTAGAAAAAGTTCTCTAGAGATTTTTCTGATGAAGGGGATATCAAGGGGGGGAAAAAAGTCAGAATGCACGTTTCAGAGGAAAGAACTTTCTCTTATTTAAATGAACTGCGTTAAACATAGAAATGAAATGGACAAGTCAGAAAAAAAAAAATTTCTTTTCTTTCCAACCCGCTCTTAACTCACTCTTAATGCGGGGTCAAAGTAAATCCAACAGAAATATACAGCTCGTGCGTATGGTCATTAGTTAAATGTCGAATTGTACCGTCGTCGAAATTCAGGCTTTTCCTGGCAATTGGTTTTGTTCAATCACCTTACAACATAGCGTATTAGTCCTGAAATTAGCGTCACGGGGTCCCGCTTCGCACAACACGGCCGTCTAAAAGTAGCGAATGGTACTAAAATACTTTCTTGATTTTCTAGCAGTATAGGTCTTATTCACACCACATATCTTCTTCGATATAAAAAGCGAAAGAAAAAGAAAACAGCAGTACTTTATTTGCATCTACTTCTGGATTGTAATCTGCAACTCATCCAAGCTCTCCTGCTTCTCGCGTCATATGATTACTGATTTAGACAATTTTGTTGCCATCAAAAAATCAACCTGATCATGAGATGCTGCAATAAATAATAGGCAAAGTAAGTATTAGGATTCCTGAGAAATGGATGCTATGGTAGAAGCTGACGAGAGCGAGAGAGAGAGAGTTACTATTCACAGTCGGTGTTGGGATCAATGGTGAAGCCAAGAGAAACACCACAGAAGCCAGGAAGAGTAGCAATAGCAGTGGCGTTTGGGTTGTAATTGGTAATGAGCTCCATTAAGCATTTACACACAACCTGGCGACTCTGGGAAGAGTCGGTTCCAAGATTATTGAGGGTGGTGATGGCAACACAGCATGGAGATAGAGGAAGTGGATCCGGGGCACCATTTATGATGAAGCTAGAACAAGCAGATAGAAGAGCTGTCACGGTGCTGCAATCTACAGCCTCTCCCACGATTGCAGAATGTACAAACGATATGATGACCACTATAGTCATCACTAAGACCATCTTCACCATGTTCCCTCCCCTACTGTTCTTGAAAATTTCCTCCCCTCCACTATTGCATGGCGCGTCTTATAAAGTTATAATTCCAGCATGGCTGAGTTGGGTTGGCCATGTTAAAAGTGTGCCTCTCTCATCAAGGCTGCATGACTGGTAGTAACTACCATAAACAGCCGGCATCATCGTCCATGAAAAAGGCTGTAACGATGAAGTAAACTGATGCCAAACAACAATTGGGAGTTTTAGGTAAACGTTGTAAAGTATGAAGTACTATCAAAAAAATAGGCAATGAATTCATCTCGAACATGAACGTC
Organism: Coffea eugenioides; assembly: GCF_003713205.1. NCBI lineage: Eukaryota > Viridiplantae > Streptophyta > Magnoliopsida > Gentianales > Rubiaceae > Coffea > Coffea eugenioides. The sequence continues at coordinate 2,916,426 of NC_040036.1, read as the reverse complement.
ATGCAACAATAACGAGAATCTACTTTTATTGCGTGCATGTACACAACAATATTAAAATAAAAAAAAAAAAATAGAAAACCTCGATTCGTATAATAGCCCAGACGAAAAAAGTTTGAAGCTGTAAATGGTACCACAAAGAAAGTGGCGAGTCTACTGCCTACAAATTATTTACCAAGCTATCATTTACACCTGACAAACTCTAAGTTAGAAGACCAAATAAGAAACCCAAATTCTCGAAGCTAATTACTCCCCATCACACTTCCATTTAGAGGTGGGAACGCAAGTCAGGTAGCGACACCAATGACAATGTTCATATCCATTCTTTCCTCGAAATAGCATTACAAGTCCGACAGTCAACCTGCAAGCATCAACCAAATAGAATTTAGAATGTCATTGCACTGAATCAAAATGTGTGAACTCCAATACTGAATGTCCTCCCAAATTTCAGTCTATGATAGCACTAGTCCAATGACAAAAAATATATATATATATATATATATTCAATGCTTGAAGAAAGGTAACCTGCTATCCATGGACAATAATTTCAAGGTACAGCCAAACAGCCTAACCAAATGTACCCAGCAGAAAAATAAAGGCAGCTCACACGTAATACATACAGAAAGCATACTTGACCCCAGAAAAATGACAGAATTTGTTCTCTCTAGTAGCTAAACAATGAATTAAAGAACATAAACAACACAGGTAAGATTCACAACAATTCATTTGACGAGCAGACTCACCCTGCAATCAGCAAAACCAGAGAAACCAACCACAGCACGTATTGGTAAGCCTTGTATTTGGATTTAACACGAACATCAGCCGGTAAATTACGCCGCTCTACCCAACCAAGCTGAGGACGAGGCAGCAGGACAAAACCAAGGAGAAACCCAGTCAAGAATCCACCAATATGAGCAAAATTGTCAACATGCGGCAAAATCCCAACAGCTAGATTAATGATAACAATCACCAATATGGTCAACAGCGCCGCAACCTAGATATTGAAAGGGTGGAAAAAAAAGGCTGAAATTAGAAGGATAAAAAGAGTGTCATATCATCAGTAAACTGTCCCAATTGCAAAGCCTTTCAAATGTTCCCATACATAACAGCACAAACAACCAGTATTTGGAAAGTTGTCAATAATAGTGGCCTGATAGCATGTTCAACAACCTAACATGCAAGAGAAAAACTCATACCCACCTTATGCGTGTAAATATTCCAGTTTGTGATTAGTTCTGAAAGCATAGCACCAAGAAGTCCAAAAAGAGCACCAGAAGCACCAACAGAAATGCTACGTTGAATAAATAAGGAGGAAAGTATGCTCCCTCCAAATCCTGACAACAAGTAGATAGCTCCAATCCTCACTGCCAGATCAAAATTTAAATCGATGTTAGCATGAAAACGGATTGAAAAATGTCTTCTTGAAAAAAGAACTATTAAATTAAACACAAGCAATGAACCATATCTAAAGCTGCATCTTGTTCCCTTAAAATTCATGCATAGGAGGAAGGTAGTAGAATTTAGACTAACTGAAGAAACAGGTCGGAGCATGACATACCAAAGCCACACTGCTGCTCCAGGCGAATGCCAACAAGTGCAATGCACAACACATTTGAAACAAGATGAATAATGCCAGCATGCAACCAGATAGATGAGATAAGCCTCCATCCTTGGTGTTGATGAACAATTTTAGTCCACTGTAGACCGCCCATCTTCTCTAGACTAAATCGAAAGGTATTATGTCAGGAAAGGAGCAATACATATTTTGGTTAACCTTGGCCTCCCATTAGAAAAGAAAAATTCCTATCAATGACTGGCTTATCCTAATGGGAACCCATCTGAATTACGAAATCCTCTAGTAGTCTCTTGAACCACCAATGAGGGAGAACTGACCACAAAAGCTAAAAAGAAAAGGAGATCAAAGACCTTATATTGGTCAGTGACCATTTGACCACAACTCCAAATCTGAAAAGATACATAACATTCAGATAACTATCACTTGACCGTAAGCAAAGTAAAAGTTATTTGCAGCATGCTCCGAGAAACACAAGGCAGACCATGCATTATTGAAGAAACCACCAAGGACAAAAGCTAGCTGACTGTCTAAAAGGGGATTCTCACTTTACCCAGACAAAAAAAAAAAGGAAACCTCTCCCCCGGCCTAAGAAGCAGTTACTTTCATAATAATCTACCCATCCGTAAGTATGTTTAATTTTGTTAATGCAGATACAGATATAGCAACAATTACAGTAGGAGACAACCACACATGACCTTTAAATTCTTATTGAAGTACGTAATTCATCCTTCGGAATTCATCCTCCGTATATTTGTCCTAAAACTTTCAAAAAATTTTCCTACAAATTTCAAGTTCCAAAGAGGCACTAAACCCAAGAAAAAGAAAAAAAAACAATAGAAAATCAGTACTGATTAAGCAAAGAAACAAGCCTACTTTCTGGTAAAGCACAAAACTTTGGAGGATTTCCGATGACAAAATAATTGACACAATAGAAATTCATTGAGTTTCAATCAGAAGCACATAATCATGCTTCCAAACATGAAAGATCACATTTTTAGACCACAAAAAGTATATCCTCAATTCCATAACTAAGAAGCGAGACAAAAAATTCAAACCTTTTAGTAATAGTAACAGAAAATAAAAACTAGAGGAAGCTTACGTGGAAGCAGAAGGCCCTAAAAGGGGATTTTCGGACAGAGGCTGAAAAGAGAACCTCCCCAGGAACCTCGCCACACACTTGTTACCGGGCCCAATATGCTTGGGGCAATTGTTGACGTACATCTCCATCACAAACACAGCAATATTGGCTACAATAAAAACTGGAATCAGCCAGGATATCCATTGAGCATCTCTTTCTTCTGCATGAATTGCATAGTTCGCTCCTCCTCCCCTGTTTTTTCCCGCCCCATTTTCTATATCTTCACCCGCCATGTTTCTATACCTTCGAACTCTCTTTCAAGAAAATTGAACGAGTACTTGTCTAGTTCTCGGTCTTTAAAAAGGGGAGCAGTTTAGGATTTGGATGGAGTTATTGGGTTGCGTCATGAATGGAGGCTTCGGAGAACGTGGCTAGTGTGCTGCGAGTTATGAGAGAGAAACAGGGGAGTCGGTGGTCGTTACGCGAAGAGAAAACACCTGGGCGAATTTGGGATCTGGCGTGGTCGGTTCAAGGATTGCACCAAAAACTGTCGCTTGATCTGGTGACACGTGTTTGGACTTTAAGAACGGTGGTGAGGTGGCAGATGGTGGTTGGGTTGTGACGAGGTGAAAGGACTAGGAGGTGGGGTTCGTAGAGTAGATGATGAGGAGTGAGAGTTAGAGAAGTGGGGGGGGTGGGGTTTGGGGTTTCCATTTTGCAGTGGCGGTTATTTTTAACCGACAGGGAGTGCTGGATTGGGGTGAAGGCTCAAGAAGGAGAATGGACGGACCCATTGATTACACCAAAACCGTTTCCTAAAATCGATCAGTTTCCTAAGATGAAAGATCCTCTGTCAGCTAAAAAGTGAGATCAAGGAAAAGCCTGATTGCTTTTTCTGTTAAAGGAAAAAAAAAAAAGAAATGGGAAAGTAGTCGTATCACAAAATTTTTGCAGTATTATGTTTATGTCACAAAAAAGGGGTAAAAAAAAAAAAAAGGGCTAATCAAAATTTATGTTCAGAATCGAACATTAGATTGTGACTGGGAGTTTTTGTTTTCTTAACCAGAGTATTTAATTGGTATTCTACTTACGTGTTTAGTCCTTCCTACCGTTTAAAAACAATAATGTAATTAAGATTTAGAGAAAATGTTACGTGCAATAAAAATTAGAGAAGAGGTTATATTCACTTTGATTTAAGGAACTAGTAGCTGAAAGTTGCACTAATGTAATTACTAAAAGCACTGTCACTGACTGGCATGGAATTCAGCGTAAGTATTACTTCTTGCTAAAGCTTTGGGCCAATTTAGAAAGACTCGAAGTTCATTAACTTTTTCGTTACTTGCTCTCTATCTTCTATTCCTTTTTTTTTTTCTGGGAAAAAATTCTTTAATCTTTTTTAATCCTTTGTGCGCAAGTTCTGATCATATTCAGTGACATTTACATTTAAACAAACAATGTGGTTGGAAGATGATTTAATCCGCAATAAGCAAAAAAAAAAGCCTAATTACTTTAGTCCGGATCAATTATGCGACAAGTTTAATAGTTAATCATTGACCAATGAAATTGCTCTACATACATTGTGGAACCTTTTTATTCCAGAAAAAAAATATGACCCAGAACAAGATTGCGAGGCCTTGCTTGTTTAATTGGCAACAATACATTACCTCAGTCAAAGGTCGACTGCTAAATTTGCTAAGTAATTAGTTCCAAGTGAGATAAAATTTCCCGTTTCAAATCTTTCGATAACTCCAGACCCCACCCTACTAGCTGCTCCACATATTTCTTTTTCCTGCGGCTTCCCCTTTGACATAATGGAGGTATGAAATTCTAGCGAAGCCAGATCAAACTGTCAAGAACCTCAATGAACATTTCTGAACTTGTCCCGTGTAAATGGAGATAGAGAGGTTTCAGAGCATGGAAATGCATTATAACGTTATAACACCCCACCTAAAGATACTTGTTAAGAAGAAAACTAAAATTTGCGAAGGTGACATCAGTGTTTATCAATACATGGTTCACTGGAACTAGATTACTAAAACAATGAAGATTATACGTACGCGCATGTATCGTAGTATAATAGTGTCGTTTGGTGACATGACAAACCTTTCAACAAAGTTGAGCCCACAGCACACCTCTGAAAGACTGAAACATTTCACAGATTAACCGCAACGTTTAATCTAAAACAAAGCAGCGTGGAAACCCAAGGAATATCGTTCGGCAAATCGAGCAGTCTAAACTACTCGCTGGAATAATTGGATGCAGTGAGACCAACCCTGAAAATCTAAACAATGGGGTTTTGACAAGTAAAAACTGGCCAGACACGCGTTACCAATAACCACCAGAAGAGTGGGGCTCAGGACGGGCGTATTGGATAAGGAGATTAGTTAGGAAACAGATGACAGTTTATTTGACAGCAGAAGTAAAACATTTTGTACGCTGCTAATGGTAAGAAGTAAAACATTTTAGCTCGAATTTGTGCATCAAACTTTCGAAGATTTCCAACAACACACGCATAAGACCCATTATAATCGATGTCTGTCAAATTCCAGAAGTTGTGGACCTCTAAAACAAAAAACACAAGTAAAATTTTCTTTCAACAGGAGAAACATAGACGTTATAAAATTAAAAATTGCAGGTCGAATGGATCCCCTACCATGATCTACTAGTAAACCACCTAACAAAATGGTTTAAACAAAAATAAATGCTGCTCATCAAAATGAATCAAAAAACAGACAGCCAACCAAAACCCGCAAGGACACAATTATTAACCTAACAAAACCTCGGTAGATTTCAAACTTACATCAACTTTTATATCAGAAAGTCAAACACTAAACAACCTTCAGCGCTTGCCACCGCCGCCACCAAGTTTGGGACCTTTTGCTCCTCCGCTCTTGGGTACATTGCCCCTGCCTTGGCTCTTCTGTGTCTTAGCCATCACCTCAGCTTTCTTAGCTTTCTTCTCATCCTTGGTTTTCTTTATTCTTTCTTTGATTTCACTGCAGATAACAGAACCAAGTCACTTTTATGGTATTGCAAAAGGTTAAATTTTAAGTAGAAGGATCAGCAGTCCCAAGTTCTATAATTAAAGAAAAAGAATACCGGAGAGCTGCCTCCCTTGCAGCATCACGAACTTCAGGTTTTTCAGTTCTTTTCTTCTGAATGACTTCCAAAGTAGCTCCCACAATAGACCTAGAGTAAGGTTTCTTAGTTGTACGACGTCTCTTCTTGACAGCTTCTTGGGCCATGTCCTATGAGAGCACGAATTATACACATCAAAGCCATCCAACTTCAACAACAAATGCTTTTGAGAAGCATGTTTTCCTGTATTAAACTTTATAATAAGAGACATTTGTGCACACTGATCTACCCACATGCAGGAAGAGAAAGTATAATACCTTCTTGTGTTGCTTCCTATACATGGCTGTCCAAGTGAGCTTTGAAGGCTTCAACCTATTGTGGAAGTACCTCTTACATTTGGAATTGGCGAAAAGGAAAACCTAGTATCGGAACCAGAATTTTAGCTTCCCAGAGGTCAAACACATGATATATCTATCAGTATGCAGTAGAAAATGCCAACATTGAACAACGGCCACCATCCTGCTTGCTCAAAACTAATTCAAGGGGCAAACACCATGAGAAATGAAAACATCAAAATGATCATTATCTCTACCTGGGAGTCAGAGCGAACAAATCTGATACCCTTACCAGGGTATATCTTGGCTCCACTAAAGCGACAAAGTTCAGTTCTGTAATTGCAAAATTAATTAGGTTATTACAAAGATCTCTTGATAGCATAAGCAACCTGTTACATTACACAATTCCAAAACAGTAGCTCAGAGATGACGACGCTAACCAACGGGCCTACCGAGAAATTTCCATTTTCTTACTCTAATTCGATTCATCTAAAGCAGCAATCCATCAAAAATTATAGGCCAACCGGTGACAAGATCCAAATAGGACCAGAAACCCAACAAATACACGATATTGAACCTAATTTGAAGATCCACGTGGAAACCCTGAAGCTTCTGTTCTTCTTAATACATTCTTCATTTTCTTCCCACAAATGCCAATATAGAGATTCCATAAAACACTAAAACCTAAAATTGTCCCTAAAATCTTAGCTCATAATCAAACAGAGTTCCTGCTAATTGTCAAAAGCTACCAATCGGTACCAGCAGATACCAACAATAAACATCAAGAAACGAGCTGTTTCAGAATGATGTAACAACCACGGGAAAAAAGGACAAAGAACCAAATTAATATAAAAGCAATCTAAGCACTAAAAACGTGAAAAAAAAAAAAGGAGCGAAGGAAATTCGGGAAGAACATACTTGAGAACCATGGCGGACGGCGCAAGTCTGAAACCGGTAGAAACCCTAGCCCTGAACCCGCGAACAACTTTTGTTTTTATCGTATGCGAATTTCGCACGCCATATACGTGTCAATTTTATGGATACGTCATCCGCCTCAATTTTTTTTTTCTCTTGTTTGGCAAATTTACCCCTTTAGTTTGAATAATCACGTTAACGAAACCTCTCAATATTTTTATTTATTTTTTTTTTTTTTGGGATAAGTAGAGAAGTTAGTCCACGCCTGCGCCGAAGACAAGCAATTTATAGAAACCATTCTAAACATTTTTCTTGACCTTAGAATGGATTTAGCTCTTCTATTCTTAAATTTTTCTTTGCCCAAAAACACAAAATATTGAAAGTCAAAAATGATTATCATTGTTTCTAAAAGTGTAATTTGTAAACTGAAATAATATGTCATCAACCCAAGTTGAGTTTTTTTTTTTTTTTTTATATTAACCTTTATTTATACCAAAAACAGGTACAAGAGATTTAGAGATTCCTAGCCCCTATTCAAGCACTAATCTAAAAGACGGGACTTGAACGACGTCCATAGCAATGCACCCCCGAACCTCTCTTGGTAGGAGCTACGGTGAATCAAAAACCTTACTCGGACAACCTTGCAAAGCAGCTAACCTATCTGCAACCCCATTTGCCTCCCGGAATATGTGCCTAAACGACACAGCAACCTGATCCAACAGGCGGCGAATCCGCCGTAGCACACTGCAATACAACCAACCTCCCAGTACTATATTCCCAAGTTGAGTTATTTGCTCATGAAGTCATTATAGCACTATATTCCTATTTTCTTAAAATAGTAAGGGTTTAAGATCAATGGTACAGTATTACGTGTAATTTATTTAATAGGGAAGAAGTGAGATTTAAAAAATAATGAGGGAAAAGTGAAATTTGAACTGGGGACCTTTAAACCTTAAGCTCTCACCTTTAATCAATAGACCAAATCTTTCTTAGCATGAATTTTTCTATTTAACTATTGATATGAAAATTAATAATAGAATAATGAAGTTTCAACTTTATCCACTAAACCGATGTCTTCTTAGCATTGATATTAATATTAATGATAGTGACGATATCACACGTGATATTAATAAGAAGCCGGGGAAGCTAATTATAATAAATGAGTTAATAGTGGATATGATGTCTTGAAATAGTGAGATCAATATAAATAAGTTTTGAACAAGATTATAATCGACGCACACAAATTGTGGGAACAATAACCACATATAATAATATAAATACCACTAACACATAGTGAAAAAGGCCCAAAAAACACTTAGTGAAAAGAATACATATATTTACCAACAAAATCTAACCTACCTACCAATGGCAGTTGCACTTGATATAGTTATGTACATTTTAAGCATTTGAGAAAGGTACTTCCACATTTCATTATACAAGTTTGAACAAAACATGAATCGGAATTGCGAGAGCTTATAAAAAACACTTCTAATATAAGTATTTTTAAATTATGAAAAATTATATTATTTAAATTACAAAAAATTAATTATCAAATATTTTTCAATAAATGCACCGCAACTCCAAATGAGATCCAGAAGCCGTGCGCCACATTTGGTAGTTTGTTGGTGGAGTAGAAAGGGCTTCTTCTGTAAAATAAATACTCACAAGGCCGATGGGCTTTCTGGGCCACCGACCGTTCATGGTTCCATCATGTGCTAGGGGCCGGACTGACTGACTGATTACTACCAGTGTCAGCGTCTTCCGCCGAAAACAATACTCCAGGACAACTTTTGCTGCTTATAAAGCGGGCCTAAGGGCAGTTAAAAGTTCACTTGGGACGCGGTCACCTTTCGTATCCTTCCAGAAAGCCATTTCCGTTCAAACTTTTGGTCACTTCCTTTTTGCTGAAAAGGAAAACATATTACATTACCCCTTGTCAGTTGTCGGTTGTCAGTTGTCACTGCACTCAAAGAAAAACTAGTATTGCAACCCGTGTTATGCACGAATTTACATTTAACATAATAATAATAATCTATATCTATATAAATTTAAGAAGGAGTTTTCAACAATAAATTTACACACACCTTCTCACTCCCAATTCCATTTTTCTAACATTTTTACATTTAATTTAGTCCATAAAATACATTCATCTCAACTCCCACTGAATGTACTACCGATATTTAGTTACTTTTCGAAATCATTTCATCATGTAACATTATTCTTTACAATTGAAATAACTCATTAATATGTGCATGTTCAGCACCATTTTAAGTCATTAGTATGCATGTCTTTCAAATCACCACCACGGTTCCGTCTTTGAACTCAGCACGTTTCTCATTGGCATGCATCAAATACAAATTTCACTCCAATTAAGACTCCCCAAGATCATAATAGGAGATGTTCTCGTCTTTGAATTCAACACGCTTTAATTGGCTTGCATCAAATACGAATTTCACTCCAATTAAAACTTTTCTAAAACCATAATAAGAGATAAAAACATAGCATCCTTCAACCACAACAGTTCATTGTTTCGACAAAAAAAGAAAAGGACAAAAACCCCAGTATTTCATCGGTATCTATCATCTCTTCCCATGCTTATCACATCTATTCATTTCTCATAATACTTCATCGACATCTATCATCTCTTCTCATTGCTGCTTGCCCCGTATGTTCATTCGTACTTTTCGTAAACAAAAATAAGAATCTATCATCTCTTTCAACTTTCTTACAGTATCCATCTTGGCCATCTACTTAATTTCATTATGAAATATACCCCTTACAAGGTTAAATAATTTCGAATACTTGCTTACATTCAAAGCATTAATATAGACAATATGTTCTATGAGTTATGCGAAAATTGTGGACAACCATATCGATCTCATTTTGCAAAAATGGTTTGTATCAATTGTAATAACGTAGTGCACACTATTGTTAGGTAATTATTGTCATATAAAGGCCTTGTTTGGCAGACAAATTTTTTGTCAAATTTGTCTGCTACAAGTTTTTTAAAAACTTTAACTACAGTAACCTCAAAAAACTTTTCAAAATTTTTAAACTATACACTTCAAAATATTCAAAAAAAAACACACTTCAAAATTTTTTTAAAAAAACTTCTACAGTAAAGTTTTAGACAAATACCCAAAAAACTCACTTGTCAAACTGGGCCTTTAATTTTAATATAATATTCTGTATCGTACATCACATTTTCTTCTTAACAAATACAATGTGAACATAGAAGTTAGAGATTTTTTTGTCAAATTTGTCTGCTACAAGTTTTTTAAAAACTTTAACTACAGTAACCTCAAAAAACTTTTCAAAATTTTTAAACTATACACTTCAAAATATTCAAAAAAAAACACACTTCAAAATTTTTTTAAAAAAACTTCTACAGTAAAGTTTTAGACAAATACCCAAAAAACTCACTTGTCAAACTGGGCCTTTAATTTTAATATAATATTCTGTATCGTACATCACATTTTCTTCTTAACAAATACAATGTGAACATAGAAGTTAGAGATTCAAGTGATAACTTATATCTCGATTTTCAAGACAGACATACAAAATTCATATTTCGTTGTGATGCTTTTTACTTTAGAGATTTAAAAATGAAGGTATAAATTATTATAGTAATAATCTCTAATCGCATAGCTTCCATTATTGCTGCTAAAAAGCGTCGACTAACAGGCAAACGCCGCAAGTGTCAGGTAAATCTTTACTTGGAAATTTACACTTCTTTTCAAAATATTTCGTTCTGCAGTTTTTGATGTGCTTTTCTTCGGAACTGTAATCGGTTTCTATTATCTGGGCGGGCCAAAGGATAAATAAATAGATAAATGAAGAAAGAAAGAAAGAAAAAGAGTGAAAAATGGACAATGGGTTGTCAATTTTATATGTTAATGTGTTAGACTTGATTAATTTGCGTTTGATGTATTTACTTTATGAATTTGGATTGTCTGAGCTAATTGTTAAGCATATCTTTTGGGGTTGTTGGTTATTTGATTTAATGTTCTGTTCGTTAATTTGCATGAATTGAGCTCTAAAATCGTACTTTGAATTACTATTCAGAGTTTAGATTGAAGATTTTCTGGGTTTTAAATTACTTATAGATGCGCTGTTCATTTTTGGTGGAGATTGAAGTTAGCGTTAAACTTGAAGTTAGACAAAGTACGAGGAAGATTCTTGGTTTTTATTTTATAAACCAGGAATGCTTGTCCAAAACCGTTTAATTATTCATCTGAGTAGCTGTGTCCTAAATTCTTAGTGGTTGATAAACCAGAGAGTAGGATTCACCCGTTGGGGTAATTCTGTTCATTTCGTTTTGCTTTTTAAGTGGGCATAGGTTATCGATAAACTGTCTGATTCATGTATGTCAGTTTGAAAAACGGGGAATAAAAAGGAATCTACGACGATAAATAAATGCTATATGGAAATTTCTTTGAGTAACAGCTAGGCATGTGTCGTAATTTTACAGGGTATGTGTTTTAGCCTTCCTACATCTGAGGATCCATTCAATGATAGATACGGTGAAACTGATGCTGTGAAGAATAAGAAACGACCTCTAGATTCTAGAGTAGACAAGACACATATGGACAAGAAGCGAGCATTGTCAAGGAACATGGCTGCTAATAAAGATCATGCAAATGAAGATGCCAAAAAAGAAAAGTTATTTAAACTTGAGAAGATTGAGAACAACACAATTGCATCTGTTACAGTCTTTAAATCTGAGGGGAAGCAAGATGTGGGGAAGCCTGGAAAAACGGAGGTCCCAATGCTTCAGGCCTGTGGGAACAAAACTGATGAAGGAGGGCATGAAATTTTTCAAGATTGCCCATCAAAGTTTTTAGTTCTTTGTCTGAATACCATTCAGAATGCTCTGCAACATGAATCGGCCTTTAGCAGTGAAGATAGACCTTTCTTTGTTCACAAATGGGGAGTTGAGTTTTGGAAGTTTTATTCAAGTGGAAGGGATATAGTAGAGACCAGTGGAGCAGATTCTGATTCCGAGCAAATTGCTTGGGTGGTGTCGTGTGCTGCTGATACCATTGCAAGAAAGGAGAAGGGAGGATTGTCATTTAGCAGTCCCTTTCTTTTATTCATTGTGCCATCTCAAGAAAAGGCTGCCAAGGTTTGTGCATTCTATTTCTGAAAGAATATCATTTGTCACTTTTAAAAGCTGTAACTTTCCCCAAGTTGTGCCATTCTCATGTTGCGACTTCTTTGTAATGGTATTCTTATTGATTTGTTTTGTTTGTTTCAGCTGCCAGTCTTGATTATTTAATGTATTTTATTGTCTTTCAGGCATGAACACATGGTGTTTGTTGGTTGTGAGAGTCTTTAATTTGATGAAGCTTTAGTAGATTTAGAGTCAGATCTTAGAAATATGTGTATACAAGTTTTTTAATCAGTTAGTATCCGTCTTTTAGGAATTATTTCAAGCTTAAAGGCTGTCCATTTCAAGGAGATTTTCAGTAATTTAGGATAAGTTTTAAGGGGCTATCGAATGTCAGATTTTAGTGGCATATGATATTTTTTAATTTTCAGCTCAGACCTTGAGGGGAGAGAATTGCTAACAAGGCTTCTGTCACTCAATGGTGCTTTCCGTTTTATTTTACAGCATAATGCCTTCTATGTGTCTTTCTTCTGTCTGTACTTCTGGATCTTAACTTGGGCTTTGTTTGTGTTACCATTATAAAAAAAAAAAATTGGTTTTAGCTGGGACAAGGAGATCAAATGTTTTATCTGATATATATTGAAATTGATCTAAGCAAATAATTAATTGCACATGAACATTTGACCCCACAGAATTTATTCTTCGGCTCAAAGAATTTTTTCTTCTCTTTTGGAGATGTCTTTACCATAACCATTTTGTACGTTTTTGAATTTGACTATGTTTCATCTGGAGTTTAGGTACGGAAAATCTGCAAGCCTTTGAAAGCTCTTGGAATACATACAGTGAGTTTGCATCCAGGTGCCTCAATAGATCATCAAATTCGAGGGTCAGTTTTTAAAATCCTCCTTCTCGTTCCTTTTGTTTTTTTCTTATCTGAATTTGGCTTAGATCAATTTAATAAACATTCTCTTGCAAATATTTTTCAAGAAAGATTCTCAACATGTAGAAAAGTGTAATAATTAGTTTTACATGCCACATTTGATACTATGTATCAATTGTTAACTAGGTATTCACAAGCTTAATCTGTAAGGAATATGATCTTTAAATTACCATGTGATTTTATGTCTTTCAAGTTGATAAAATGTATCCACACTTGTTCAGACAATTTAATTTGGATTTTGGCTGTTTTGGTTAGCAGGTCTGACTCTATGTGATCGTCAGTATTATCTCTGACTTTCAGAGGAAAATGTACTGATTAATCAGATTGGACCGACAAGTATACCTATCATTGAGCAATGCAATCTTTTGGTAGTCTATGTCCAGATTATGACTCTCTTTAATACTATCCTACAACAATCCAATGTATTGTCTTTCACAGTAGAAAGATGTATGCACTTCGTAGACAAGGCATATTCCTTGCCAACACTAGACTAGTTAGGATCATGTCCAATGTGAGGCATTGGCATTCAGTGTGTTTGTTGCAAGCCATTTCAATTACTTTTTCTCAATATACAATTGTATTCACCAATCTTATGCCATTGCATTTCTTTGATAGGTTAAAAAGTTGTGAACCAGAGTTTCTATTATCTACACCTAAGAGACTTCTAGAGCTCGTCTCCTTAAACGAGGTCGACATCAGTGGGGTTTCCTTGCTGGTAATTTTGAACATATTTTCTATTTAAAATTGGTATTTGAGTTTCTAATTGTGTTCTCCTTGCTTACTTTGTTTCATATTTTCCTGGCAATTTACATAATGAATAGAAATATCTGAAATGGCAGAAATCTTTAGTTGGTTAAGTTGTGTACAATTACTTCTAAAAGAAAATGTCTATGAGACTAGATATATGAATGTGGACATAGTTTATACATGTGGTAATAAGTACTTTGATGCGATATTGGCAGAAGAATAGTTATGGGATGTGGTAACGCCGTTCCTCTGTGCATGTCAGGGCAAAATTCTGTGGGGATTTTTACTAGATCATCCATGCTTTAAGGATAGAATGCTGGGCTATTAAATATTCTCATGCTAAAAATGCCTTGTCAAATGCCTGAGCTAAAATCGGTTTTCGGTAGAACCACAAAGAGGAGGAAATGGACAACTTGTGGAGACGGTTGGTATGTTGCATCATAAACCAGAAACTGTACTTGTAAGGCTGAGTGACGTAGCACAATGTCCTTTAGCAATGAATGAAGACCAAAAGTTACAGCTTAAGATGATGTAAAATGAAAGAGATGGCCACTTTTGGTGTTGCAAATGAATCATCTGAGCTAACTAAAAGGGTTTACATGTAGCTTATGTGAAAAAGCTTGTGGAAGTTCTGGCTTGGTTGGGCTTTTTATTTGCTTGCTTAACTTGCATGGTGGTTTACTGTCTCTCGTTCTTATGAAAACTGTTAGTTGGTAAGGTTTTCAGGCTAGTTGATGCCAAGCTATCTCAAGCTGGACCTTGTAGGCAGTTCTTTACTAATCTAATCTGGATGCACTTAAAACACATCCAATTACTTGCTGCCAAACTCATTTTGCATCAGCCTGAAACTTGGGATTACTGTATAATTGGCACGGAGAATTAGATAAGGACCGCTTTTGGATTTGAATCATATTCATCGCTTAATGCATGGGGAAGAAACTAACTCATTAAGCTTTCTGCTAACAAAAGAATTTCCCTCACTTTCGTGTGTGTTATCTGATATTTATGTGATTAACATACTTCACGTGCTTGGCGTAGAAGGTTGTTTATGGTAAATTATAATGTTGATCTGGAAATGAATATCTTAGGTGGTTTGCTGGCTCTTGAAACTACTCGGGGAAGATTTTGTGTCTGATTCTGGTTAGATATTTAAAATAATGCAAAAGGATATCTGTTCTTTTCTGTCATTTCTAAAGCTGAAATGAGCTATCGTGTATTGTAATGCTTCTTAGTTTTCTTTATTCACACACTTGTTCTGATCTATAATTTTGATAATTGGTACAGGTTATTGATGGATACGGAACTTACTCAGATAATGATTGTATTGAACTCATTAGGCAATCAATTTCTGGGTGTCCCCAGGCAGTGGTATTCAGTGAATGCTCAAGTAATTCGTCTACTCCAATTTTGCCAAACCTTTTGCAGGGTTCGGTCTGCCGGATATCTTCTGATGATTTGGAGTGTGTTAGATGACAGACTCATTGAAAGGTATGGTTCCATAGTTCTTATTTCCTTTCTATCCCAGCACCCTTTTTTTTGGTCCGATTAGTCTGATAGTGTTGATTTTAAAACTTGCTTAGATGAATGAAATATATGTCAAATGGTAAATCTTCATTTTATTATCCTTTGAACTTCTTGTGGCAGGTCAATTTTGATGTTGTTTGTCAATAAAGATAGATACACATCTTGGATTGTCTTTTCTAGACTCTTCGCCCCTCAGGAGTTCGGCCAACTCGGGCATTTCATCTGACCGGTTTCGTCATTCAGCTACAGTAAACCACCTCAGCTTGGCCTAATTACTGGCTTGACAAATGGGTCGCTGACAGTATTGAAGATGGAAATCAAATCGTCTGTTTTTCTTTTACAACGGAAGAAAATAGTTAACAATTAAAATTGAATTTCACTTGAGCGAAATTTATAACTCCATCTCCAAGCAATCCCCTGAGAGTTTTTTCCATTTTGCTTTTGGTTTGTTTGATTTGTCCTATTGTAGTCAAACATTCACAACAGGCAGGGTGCGGACAGACTCTAACCTCCAAGGAAATGAGCCAATTGTTTGCTAATTTGTTGCTGCCATCTTTGGCTGTGATCGACAAGCAACTTGTATGTCGGCTTCAAATGCATTTTAGTGGAGAGAAAGGGGGCCCAAATTAAAAAAAAAAAACGTGTTTAGAATAGGGATTTAATTCAACACGTGTGCTTGGCTATTATATGTTTGCAAAGACTTGATGTATTAGTTTTTTTTTTTTTTTTTTTCAAAGCCTAAATTAATTTGAAAATTTTATTAATATTGCATTATATAATATGGTATGTGTGAAAAATTGAAAATGTATACATGTATATAATATGGTATGTGAATTAACGGAAATTTTTTTTATGCATTCTTGAAATGACGTACCAACTCATCAAGATTTTAAAAGATTATTGATTTCCTTCCATAAACGTGAGTGAGGCTCATTGGAAATCTCAAACGTTTTTATATTTCAACTTGATTAAAACATGAAGCATGGATGGTATATAATGGCATTATACTGCCATATTACTTGCTAAGAAAGTAGTAGTAATAAACGTATTGAATACCATGACGTATAGAGAAATATTCCCATTTGAATTGTTATTTTTTGATGGAATTTTTATAGAAAAATGCTCCCAAACTGAACAAGGTATGGAATTTGTATAAAAAAAAATACACTATAGCAATTTTATACATGTTAAGTGAAAAAGATGATTTAAGAAAATACGGTCACGAAAAATATAAAATTAGTAGTATTTTTTCCAAAAGCGACTGAATACGAAAAATATAAAATTAGCAGGAAATTGCAATTCCAACATCAGCTCATACATTTGTAGTATTTACATTCAGTTGCCAACTATATGTAGCATAGGCGGTTACGTGGACCCCGCTTCTCGCATACGTGTCCTCCACATCACGTTTTGCCGAGCACCCCCAAACAAGTTTTCATCTCCCAACTCTCAAGACTCCAGAGTCTCAACAACTAGTCACTACCATCACAATCAAATTGAAAGTTTGAAACAGCCACCGAAAAAATTGGAAAAAAAAAAAAAAAAAACACCGCATCGGTCAACGATTAAATCATATCCGTACAGCTTTAATTAAACATCGCTGTCACGATTTCCCGTGATTACTCATTCCTTCATCATTGTTTAATTAAATCAGCAGAAAAGCATTTTTCCGCCGAGACGCCGACGCCACGACGGAACGGTTCCCATGGACCTGCCCAGGACTCGGGTGGGACGATCCACCTCACTTCGTGACCCTTCCGACACTCGATTCACTGACTCCGATAAAATTGAAGGCGCTGGTAGCTGGGAAGCCCTTGAATGGACTAAAATTGAGGTAAATTCAATTTTCTTTCACCTGCCTCCTTTATCATTCTCCCTGTTAGGGTTTCGTTTATGATTTGGAATTCATATTTTGTATGTTTTCCTGCAAATTGCAGCCTGTTTCGAGGTCGGTTCCACAAGGACTGCAAGGTTTCTTGCTCGAAGCTGAACGTGTTATCGTAGAGGTAAGTGATAAGTTTGTGTGCCTCTATGTTAGTCGCGTTCTCCAAGCCACAACTCTCTGCGTGTGCGTGTACGTGTGTGTCTTTTAGTTTCGTTGTATTTTTTTTTCACATTTGCTTGC